>NW_022437010.1:6755870-6866053 GCF_009761245.1 Sapajus apella | reverse complement strand
GAAGGAAGGAAGGAAGGAAGGAAGGAAGGAAGGAAGGAAGGAAGGAAAAATAAAGAAAGAAAGGGATGGTTCATGCTAATGGAAACAAAGAAAAAGCAGAAGTAGCTATACTTACATCAGAGAAACTAAATTTCAAGACAAAAACTGTAAGAAGAGACAAAGAAGGTCGTTATATAATGATAAAGGGGTCAATCCAGCAACAGAATATAATAATTTTAAATATATATGCACCCAACACTGGATCACCCAGATAAAAGATAGAGGTAGACCTCAATACAATAATAGCTGGATACTTCAACACCCCATTTTCAGCATCAGATATATCCCAGACAGAAACTCAAAAAAAGAAAGATTGGACTTAATCTGCACTATAGACCAAACTGACCTAATACATATTTACCGAACATTTCACTGCAAGGCTACAGAATACACATTCTTCTCCTGAGCACATGGATCATTCTCACAGACTGACCATATGCTAGGTCGCAAAAGAAGTTTTAAAACACTCAAAGAAATTGAAATCATATTGAGCATCTTCTCCAACCACAGTGGAATAAAGCTAGAGATCAACAAGAGGAATTTTGGAAACTATACAAACACATGAAAATTTAGCAATACGTTCCTGAATGACCAGCAGGTCAATGAAGACATTGAAAAGGAAATTGAAAATTTTTTGAAACAAATCATAATGAAAATACAACATGCCAATATCTACAGGATATAGAGAAAGCAGTACTAAAAGGAAAGATTATATCTATAAATGCCTATACCAAAAGAGAAGAAAAATTCAAATAATAACCTGATGATGCATCCTAAAAAAGACTTTAAATCAGCTGTTTTAAACATGTTTAAAGATTGCAACTAGGAAGACTATTCTAGAGATGAAGATGTATAGCCTACATCACAGAGCTGATAGGCAGTATTGCCAGACACTTTACTCTATCTGTAAAATGTTTTGAGGAATTCTTCAATCCCAAAGGAGAACTGTAGACATCATCAGACTAAAGCCCTCGATCCTCTTTGATGAACTTGTGGAAAAGTAGAGCTGGTCTCATGAAGATGTGGCACAGTTTACAAATTTTCTAATAGAAATGGTTCCAGAAAATTAAGCTTTGGTTGGCAAATGTCTTTGGCATCCTTGGTTGAATTGTTAGCAAATTCTACCTATATTCCATTCTGAGCTAGCAAATCTTTCCAGTACATTTGACCTAAGTGGTGACACTTTCTTTAGCAAATTAGAAGTGAGCTGTTTTCATCCTTGCCTTTATTTTGCTTTTAGGTACTGTTGCTTGACATTTTGCTTTTTGTGCACTGTGACCCTGGGTAAGGGTAGTCTTTTGTCTTCAGCTAAGTAGTTTACCGACCATTTTCTTCTGGAGACAATAACATGTCTCTGAGCATTGTTTCTTGTGCTGTGTAATGTTCAAATGTCTTTTTTTTCCTCTTTGTGTTTTGGCAGGTTTTATAGCTATTTATGAAGAAATGTTTTAGCTAAGTATTATATAATTTACAAACCTAAGAAATTAGCAAGTCAGAACTCAGAAACAGCAAGGAAATGTACAATTTCATCTTCTGGCAAAGGAATATAATTCCTGTACTATAGTGTATGTGAATGCAACCTACAAATGTTAATTTTCATTAAATATGAGATTGGGACTCAAATTTCAGAAAGCTACCAAGCCTAAGTGTTTTGTAGCCTGTGTTGCATGTAGCAGACTTTAACTTCTCCAAGGAGTTGTGTGAACTTTTCATTCATTAACAGTCCTTTTACATTGGATTTTAGACAAAGTGGCTCAGGGTTACAAGATATCATTTCCTACATGGCACTTTGAAGGAAGAAAAGACATGTTTCTAATTCTGAAATATGCATTGCAGTTTAGCAGACTCATTTGTATTTTCACACATACATTTTTAAAAGTATTTTTAAAGAAAAAGAGTAATTTTTCTTTGAAAATGTGATGGCCCAGTACCATGTGATGTTACCTCCTTTAAGTGCTGTGAGTTAAACTCTATATAGATTAAATTGTAAAATGTTCAGTCTGTGTAATAAACATTCCTTTAGTTATTTGTTCATATATATAAGAAAACATACATATAACATATATGAATGTTTTCTTATATATATGAACAAATAACTAAAGGAATGTTTATATATAACATATATGTATGTTTTCTTATATATATGAATAACTAAAGGAATGTTTATATATAACATATATGTATGTTTTCTTATATATATGAACAAATAACTAAAGGAATGTTTATTACACACACTGAACATTTTACAATTTAATCTATATAGAGTTTAACTATATATACACATATAAAACATATATATAACATATATATATATATACACACACAACATATATACATGTTTTCTTATATATATGAACAAATAACTAAAGGAAACTGTCTAAAAAACTAAAGGAATGTTTGAAAATAATACCTTGCCAAAGAGAAAAACAGTGAAAAGATGGACATTATTAAAAACAAGCAAATAAAAATTCTGGAGTTTAACGATTCAATTACTAAAATGAAAAATTCCCTAGAGGGGCTCAACAGCAGATCTATGCAGGCAGAAGAAAGAACCAGGGTACTTGAAAATAAGTCACTTGAGATCAGCTACTCTGAGAAACAGAAAAATGAAGAGCCTCAGATACTTGTCAGACACCATCATGCATACCAGCATATGCTCAATGGGAGTCCAAGAGAGCAAGGAAAAAGAGAAAGGGTCAGAAAGAGTATTTGAAGAATTAATGGCTGAAAACTCCACAAATCTGATGAAAAACATTAGTACACATCCAAAAGGTCATCACAAAGTAGCATAAACTCAAATAGATCCACACCTAGACAAACGTTTGGAAAAACTCAAATCATATTTCCTCTGCTCTCATACCACAACACAACAATCACTGCAGAAGACTTCTGTGACCCCAAGATATATAAGAATTTCTCCCCACGAGTAAGCAAGCTCTCCATTCTGCAGCAGACACTAGCTGGGTATCCTCTAGTTCAATTCTGATACAACCTACTTAAAGATTGTGTCATATCCCACAGATTTAGGGCTCAGTCCTTGAAACTTCCCCGCCTTCAGACATGAGTCACAAGCCCAGGACTTCTGGGACTTCTGACTGACTAGCTTCAAGTTGGAGTTCCTGCAACCAACTCTTTGGGTTTGATTAATTTGCTAGAGCAGCTCACAGAAATTCTGGGGAACACTTACATGTGCTGATGTATTACAAAGACTATTACAAAGGATACAGATGAAGAAATGCATGGGGCAAGGCATAAGAGAAGGGGCCCTGCCCAGGCACACCACTCTGCAGGAACCTCCACATGTTCAGCTACCCAGAAGCTCTCCAAACTCAGTCCTCTTGAGTTTTTGTGGAGGCTTCATTACATAGGCACGACTGATTAAACCATTGGTCATTGGTGATCAATTTGATTCTCAGCCTCTCTCCCCTACTCAGAGGTTAGGGCGTGAGGCTGAAATTTCCAATTCTCTAGCTATGCCTTTGTCTTTTCTTATTAGTCAACATTAGCATGCAAAAAGGCAGCACTTTGGAGATTCCAAGGATTTTAGGAGTTTTATGCCAGGAAGCATGGATGAAGACCAAATATATATTTTACGATACCACCACACATAATAACCAAATCTCTGAAAGACAAAAACAGAGGAAAAATTTTAAATAACCAAAGAGATATGGCTAGAATAATCCTGTTTGAGTCATCCTTTATGAAATTAATACTTGACTTCTCATTAGAAACCATGGAAGTTGGAAATCAGTGGGATGACATATTCAAAGTGCTAAAGAAAAGAAAAGGCTTCCAACTAAAATTTCTCTATCTAGAAAAACTGTCCTTCAAAATTTGGGAGAAATTAAGATATTGCCAGATAAACAAAAACGGACTGAACTCATCACGAGCTGACCTGTCCAACAAGAAATTTGCCCTTCAGGCCGAAATGAAAGGATACTAGACAATAATCTTAATCTTCATAAAGAAATAAAGAGCACTGGTAAAAGTAATTACATTGGTTTAAACCCAGAAGACAGTAAAAGTATATTTTTTGTTTGTCACTCTTTTCTTCTCTCATCTTATTTAAAACACAATTGACAGTTTGCTTTTTTGGCACTGTGATCATGGGGAAGAGTAGTCTTTCGTCTTCAGCTAAGCAGTTTATTGACCATTTTCTCCTGAAAACAGTAACATGTCTCTAAGCATTGTTTCTTGTGTTGTATGACATTCAAATGTCATTTTTTTAATTAAAATTATTTTTTCCTTTGTGTTTTGGCAGGTTTTGTGGCTATTTATGAAGAAATATTTTAGCTGAGTACTATATAATTTACAATTTTAAGTAATTATCAAGTTGAAACCCAGAAATAGCAAGGAAATATATGATTTTATGTTCAGGCAAAGGGACCTAATTCCTGTATTATAGTGTAGGTAAATGTACCTAATAAATGTTAATTTCCCATTCAATATGAGATGGGGACTCAAATTTCAGTGATAATTACAAATTGGTGTTGATGGGCATGCAATGAATAAAGAAGTAATTGTAGGACAATAGCAGCATGAAAGAGGTGAGGGGGAATGGAACTACAAAGAATAAAACTTTTTAAACTATTGAACTTAAACATATGTTAATCCAAAATAGATTGTTATAAATCTAGATGTTAATTGTGATCTCTTAGGCAACCATTAAGAAAATAACTGATAAAATATATAGCAAAGGAAATGACAAAACGGTTAAAATAGTAGACTAGAAAATATCTGTTTAACACAAAAGAAGGCAGTAACAAAGGCATAGAGAAATAAAAATGACATAAGACATAGAGAAAACAAATGGCAAAATCGCAGATGTAAATCATACCTAATCAGCAATTTGCATGAAATGTAATTGTTTTAAATACTCTGATCAAAAGGCAGAGACTAACTGTATGTATTTTTTAAAAATCATTGAACTATAACTTAAATCTAAGATCTGAAACTATAAAATTTCTAGAAGATAACCTGGGAAAAATTATTCTGGACATTGATCTAGGCAAACAATTTATGACTAAGACCCCAAAAGCAAATACAACTAAAACAAAAATAAATAAATGAGACCAAATTAACCTAAAAGGCTTCTGTACAGCAAAAGAAATAATCATCAGAGTAAACAGACAACACATCGAATGGGAGGAAACATTTGCAAACTATGCATCTGAAAAATGACTAATATTCAGAATCTACAAGGAGCTCAAATAATTCACCAAGAACAAAAACATAATCTCAACAAAAAGTGGGCAAATGATATGAACTGACATTTCTCAAAGAGGACATGCAAATGGCCAACCAACATATAAATGCAAATTAATATACCACAATAATATACCACTTTACTCCTAAAGGAATAGTCCTTATTAAAAAGTCAAAAAACAATAGATGTTGTCATGGATGTGGTGAAAAGGAGATGCCTATACACTGCTGCTGGGAATGCAAATTTGTACAACCTGTATGGAAAACAGTATGGTGATTTCTTAAACAACTAAAAGTAAATCTACCATTGAATCCAGCAATCTCATGATTGAGTATCTACCTAAAGGAAAATAAGTCATTGTATCAAAAAGACACCTTCACATGTATGTTTATTGTAGCACAATTTACAATTGCAAAGATATGAAACCAACATAAGTGTCCATCAACCAATGAGAAAATATGATATATATACACTACGGAATACTATTCAGCCATAAAAAAGAATGAAATAATGTCTTTTGCAGCAGCTTGGATGGAGCTGGTAACCATTATTCTAAGTGATGTAATTCAGGAATGAAAAACCAAATACTGTATGTTTTTACTTATAAGTGGGAGCTAAGCTACAGGTATGTGAAGACATACAGAATGATATAATGAACTATGGAGACTAAAAAAGGGGAGGTTGGGAGAGAGACAAAGGATTAAAAAAACTACATGTCGGGTACCATGTACACTACTTGGGTGGTAACCCACTAAAATCTCAGACTTCACCACTGTACAACTCATCCATGTAACTAAAAACCACTCATACCCTAAAAAACAGGCCAGGCATGCTGGGTCACACATGTAATCCCAGCACTGTGGGAGGCCAAGGTGGGCAAATCACTTGAGGTCAGGAGTTAGAGACCAGCTTGGCCAACATGGCAAAGCCCCATCTCAACTAAAAAAAAGAAAATTAATTGGGCATTGTGGCGCATCCCTGGAATCCCAGCTACTCAGGAGACTGAAGAAGAAGAATCACTTGAATCCAGGAAGTGGACATTGCAGTGAGCCAAGATTAGATTACCACTGCACTCCAGCCTGGGTGACAGAGTGAGTAAGACTCCATCTCAAAAAACAAAACAAGAACAAAACAAAGCAAAAATACCCTGTGAATAGATTTGTAAATAACCATATTAGTGTTTCTTAAGTCTTTTCACCTGGGAACAAAACAGGCTTTGATTTACATTGATATTTCCAGTACTGGAAATTTAAAATGAGAAATTCAAAAAAGACAGAGATATATACTTTAAGGCCAGGCACTGTGGCTCACACCTGTAATCCTATCACTTTCAGAGGCTGAGTCAGGAGGATCATTTGATGCTGGGAGTTTGAGACCAGCCTGGGCAATATAGTACAACCCCAACTGTATGTTAAAATTTAAATTAAAAAAAATTTTTTTAAAAAAGAGGCACACTTTAGATTCGAAGAAACGAATAGCTTGAAAGTCAAAGGATAGGAAAATATATACCATGCAAACAATAACAAGAAAAGAGATGGAGTTTACACTAGTAATACACAAAATGGACTTGAAGACAAAAGTTTTTTAAACAAAAAAAAGACACTTTATGACAATAAAGAGGCCAATCCATTTATGAAAAGATAGCAGTCACAAACAAGTACACGTTACAACTGAACTTAAAAATGCATGAGGTTAAAAACTGACAGAATTGAAGGAAAAATATACAGTTTAAAAACAATAGTTGGAAACTTTACTCAACTTAGGAAACTCCACAACAATAAAATATGCATTATTCTCAAATGCATGTAGAACATTCTACAAGGTAAATGATATGCTAGGCTGCAAAACAATAAATTTAAAAGGATTGAAATCGTTTAACGTATGTGTTCTCTGAACACAATGGAATGGAAATTAGAAATAAATAACTGAAGGAAATTAAAAAAATTACAAATAGTGGAAACTAAATAATACAGTCCTAAACAACCAATGAGTCAAAGAAGAATCACAAGACAAATTAGAAAACGCTTTGAGATGAACAACAAAAACAACATACCAACACTTACAGGATGCAGTGAAACAGCATGCAGAGGGAAATTCATAGCTGTAAAAACTTACATTGAAAAGGAAACATCTCAAATGCATACCTTAAGAAACCAGAAAGAGAAAAAAATCAAAATCCAAAACAAATAATAATAAATATTATTTGTTTTGGATTCTGAAGAAATCCAAGACAATAATAATAAAGATTAGAACTTCAGTAGAGCAATAATTAAATACAAATAGAGAAACATAAAGAAAATCAAGGACACCAAAGGTTGGTTTTTCTGAAAAGATCAACAAAACTGACAAATCTTTACTTAAACTGACCAACAAATAAAAAAGACTCAATCACTAAAATCAGGAATAATTTTGCAATCATTTAGTAATGATTTTAGTAATTCTAAAGGAGAACATTGCTATCAACTTTACAGAAATAAAAACAAGAGAATAATATGAACAATTTTACAATAGTAAATTAGGTAACATACATAAAATGGGAAAATTCCAAGAAAAACACAAACTTCCAAAACTGTCTTAAGAAGTAGAAAACCTGAATAAACTCATATGTAGTAAAGAGATTGAATGGGAAATCAAAAATTTCCTGCAACTAAAGCTCAGGACCAAATTCTGAAATTTTCACTTTAAAATTTCAGAAAAAAAATGTCACCAATACTTCAAAAACTCTTGCAAAAACAATGAGACGGGAACACTTCTCAACTCATTTCATTAGATCAGTATTACCTTGATGCCAACACTAGACAAAGACATTACGAGGAATAAAAAACTATATGTCAATGCTTCTAATAAATATAGATATAAAACTTCTCAATAAAAAAACTAACAAACTGTATCTAGCAACATATAAAGGATTGCACACCATAACCAAGTGATATTTATCCCGGGAATATAAGATTAGTTACATATAAAATCAATTCATGGACAAACTATCTATTTATTATTTATTTATGTATTTATTTTTAGATGGAGTCTTCCTCTGTCACCCAGGCTGGAGGGCAGTGGCATAATCTCTGCTCACTGCAGCCTCAACCTCCCAGGTTCAGTCCATCCTTCTGCCTCAGCCCCTCAAGTAGATGAGACTACAAGCATGTGCCAACACATACATGGCTAATTTTTGTATTTTTGGTTGAGACCAGGTTTCACCATGTTACCCAGACTGGTCTTCAACTCCTGAGATCAAGCAATCTGCTTGCCTCAGCCTCCCAAAGTGCTAGGATAATAGGCGTGAGCCACTGTGCCCAGCCCAAACCATATTTTAAAAATGAAAAACAAACACCACATCTTTTAAAGAGATACCACAAAAGACAAAATCCAAAATATTTTAATTAAAAAAAAAAAAAAACTATGCAACAAACTAAGACTATAAGGTAAATTTCTCTAGCTGATCAAAGACACCTATGAAAATCCCAAGGCTAACACCATTCTTAGTGGTAGAATGTCAAAATATTTCATTCTAAGACCAGGAACAAGCTCCTACCACTTCTATAAAACATTTTACTGGAGGTTTTAGCCAGGGCAATTAGGGGAGATAAAAAAATAAAAGGCATTAACATTGAAAAAATGAAGTGAAACTATCTCTGTTTCCAGAGAATATTATTTTTGTATAGATAGTCCTAAAAAATCTACTCTCTCTGTATATATGTGTGTATATATATATATATATACACACACACACACACACACACACACACACAGACACATGCATATAACAAATTTTAGAAAAGTTGCAAAATAAAAGATCAGTATACAAAAATCAAACGTATTTCTATGCACTAGCAACAAATAATCTGAAATAAAATTAAGAAAATAATTCCACTTAAAATGCATCAAAAACAATAAATTATTCAGAAATAAATTTAACAAAAATACTTCAAGACTTGTGTACTGCAAACTACAAAACATCATTGAAGAATAAAATTAGAGAAGACATAAATGAAACATATCCCAAGTTCATGGATTGGAAGATTTAATATTGCTAAAATGACAATACTCCCCAAATTGATCTGCAGATTCAAAGAAATCTATGTCAAGATCCCAAGTGCTTTTTTTTTTTAAGACTGAGGAGCTAATCAAAAAATTCATATGGAAATTCGAGGGACCCAGAAGAGCCAGAATAATCCTGAAAAAGAGTTATGCTGACATACTTCTAGATTTCAAAATTTTCTATAAAACTACAGTAATCATGACTCTGCTACTGGAATGAAAATAGACATATAAATCAAAGGAATAAAATTGATAACCCAGAAATAAACAGTTATGTTTGTGGTCAATTTATTTTCAACAAGGGTACAAAAAACATTCAATGAGGAAATAATTGTCTTTTCAACAAACAGTAATTGGACAAATGGATACTCACACGCACAATAATGAAGTTATAATCCTACCTCACATCATATGCATCAAATTAACTCAAAAAGGATTAAAGGTCTAAATGTAAAGCTTAAAACTGTAAAATTTTTAGAAGAATGCATAGGAGTAAATCTTATGACACAAAAAGCATAAGCAACTGAAGAAAAAATAAATTGGACTTCATCAAAATGAAAAGCTTTTATGTTGCAAAGAGCACTATTAAGAAAGTGAAGACACAACCCATAGAATATTAGGAACTATTCACAAATCATATATCTGATAAGAGACAATACCCAGATACATGAAAACACATACAAACATACAGACTTAAAACTCAACAATAAAAAGATAAGATAAATAAGCTTTAAAAGGGGCAAAAGATTGGGATCTACATTTCTCACAAAAATATATATAAGGCTAATAAGCATTTGAAAAGATGCTTAGCATCACTAGTCATTAGGAAAACACAACTCAAAAGCACAATGAGATATCACTTCACACCTACTAGGATGGCTATGATCAAAAATATATATAATAACAAGTGTTGAAGACAATGTGGAAAAATAAGAATCCCCATACACAGCTGTTGGGAATGTAACATGGTGGAGCCTCTTTGGGAAACAGTTTAGTAGTTCCTCAAAAAGTGAAACAGGCCGGGCGCGGTGGCTCACGCCTGTAATCCCAGCACTTTGGGAGGCCAAGGCGGGTGGATCAGGAGGTCAAGTGATCGAGATCATCCTGGTCAACATAGTGAAACCCCGTCTCTACTAAAAATACAAAAAATCAGCTGGGCATGGTGGTGCGTGCCTGTAATCCCAGCTACTCAGGAGGCTGAGGCAGGAGAATTGCCTGAACCCAGGAGGCAGAGGTTGCAGTGAGCCGAGATCGTGCCATTGCACTCCAGCCTGGGTAACAAGAGCGAAACTCCATCTCAAAAAAAAAAAAAAAAGTGAAACACAGTTACCATATGACCCAGCAATTCCTGGTACACACCCAAGACAATTAAAAATACGTCCACACAAGAACTCCCATGTGAATGTTCATAGTACCATTATTTATAATAACTGAAAGGTGAAAGCAACCCAATGTCCATTAAGATATGAATGGATAAATAAAATATGATATAGACATAAAAAGAATATTATTTATCCACAAAAAGAATGAATCACTGATACATGCTACAAATCTTCAGTGTATTTCCCTCCTCTATTTCTCAAAAAGTTTTACTATCTTAAGTAAACCTTGAATGTATTATGCTAAGTGAAATAAGCCAGACACAAAAGGCCACAAATTGTATGATTTCATTCATATTAAATGTCCTAAAAGGCAAATTATAAAGAGACAGAAAGTAGCTTAGTGATTGCCAGGGGTTAGGAGAAGGGGAAGTGGACAATAACTGCTAATAAACACAGATTTGTTTTTGTTTTTGGGGTGTGTGTGTGGGCGGGAGGTGATAAAAATGTCCTATAATTAAATCGTTGTAATGGTTGCACAACTTTGTGAATATATTAAAAACTACTGAACCGTATATTTTAAAAGAAAAATTGCATAGTATGTGAATTATATCTTAATCTAAAAAAGAAAAAAGTCAACAGTACATTAAATAAACTAAAAAATATTAGCTAGATTGGGCAAGAAAATGAAAGGAGAGCAAAATGGCCACTCTCAGGAATGAAAGCGGAAGCATCACAACTGATCCTATAGAAATGCAAATGCTTATAAGGAAATAATATGTATAACTTTTTGCCAACAAGTTAGACAATTTAGACACAATGCATAAATTTCTGGAAACACTCCAAACACTAGAACTGGCTCAAGAAGTAGAAAATCTAAATATAGTTATAAAAGGTGAATAAATTAAATTTATAATTAAAAAATCTTCTTGCAAAGAAAAACCCAGCCCCAAAATGGCTTCACTGGTGAATCTTATTGAGTATTTAAATTGGAAATAATGACAATCATATACAAACTCTTTTGGGAAATAGAGGAGAGAAAAACCTTATCCAATCCATTATGTGAGGCCAATATTAAGTGATACTAAAACAGGACAAAGATATCATAAGTAAATATAATTAGAGACCAACACTTACATAGACACAAAAATTCTTAACAAAATATTAGCAGACCAGATCTACCAACATCTGAAAAGGAGTATACAGCATGAGATTTAACCCACAAATTCAAGGTTGATTTAAGATCCAAAAATTGATATCATACATTATGATCATAAAGGACAAAACAAGAGTATTTTATCAATAGACACAGATAAAGCATTTGATGAAGTCCAACTCCCACTCATGATAAAAGCTCTTGGCCGGGCGTGATGGCTGATGCCTGTAATCCCAGCACTTTGGGAGGCCGAGGAGGGTAGATCATGAGGTCAGGAGATTGAGACCATCTTGGCTAATAAGGTGAAACTCCGTCTCTACTAAAAATACAAAAAATTAGCTAAGCATGGTGGCACGTGCCTATAGTCCCAGCTACTCTGGAGGCTGAGGCAGGAGAATTGCTTGAACCTAGGAGGTGGAGGTTGCAGTGAGCCAAAATCATGCCACTGCACTCCAGCCTTGGTGACAGAGTGTGAGACTGCATCTCAAAAAAAACAAAAACAAACAAAAGCTCTTAATAGGAACACATGAGAATTTCCTCAATCTTATAAATGCAGCTATGGAAAGTCCTTTAGCTAACATTAGACTTAATGAGGAAAAACTGAATGCTATCCCCGTAAGATCTGGAACAGGAAAAAAAAGTTGTCTCACCTCTTCTATTCCACATTTTACTGAAGGTTCTCATCACTGCAATCGGGCAAAAAGAATTCAAAGGCATACAGATTAGAAAGGAAAAAGTAAAACTTTATTCACATATGACATGATCCTGTATGTATAAAATCCTAATGAATCTGCAAAAATAACAAAAGCCAGCTGGAACTGAAAAACAAGTTGCTGTGTTTTGAATGTGTCCCCCAAAGTTCATGTGTTGGAAACTGAACCCCCAATGCAACAGTGTTGGAGTTAGGGCCTACTAAGAGGGCTCTGCCCTCATGAATGGATTAATGTCGTTATCATGGGAGTAGATTGGTTATCTCAAAAGTAGGTTGTTATAAAAGTGAGTTCAGCACCCTCTTGTTCTTTTGCACATGCTCTTGTTCCCTTTCACCTACACAGCAACAAGGTCCTCACTAGATGCAGCCCCTTGATTTCAGACTTTCCAGCCTTCAGAATCCATGATCCAAATAAACTTCTATTTATAAGTTACTGAGTCTGTTATTCTGTTACAGTAACAGCAAAATAGACTAAAAGTTTAACAAGATTGCAGCCTATAAGATCAAAAAGTCAAATGTATCTCTATATCCTAACCACAACCTATACAAAAATGAAATTAAGAAAACAATGCCATTTACAATAGCATCAAGAAGGATAAAGTATTTAGAGAATACATTAACAAAGAAATGTAAGACCTGTATGCTGAAAGATGACACACTGCTACGAGAAATTAAGGAATACGAAATAAATGGAGAGACATTTTATTTATTGGGCTGGAAGGCTCAATATTATTAAGATAGCAACACTCTCTAAGTTGAGGTAGAGATTCAATGGAATCTCTGTCAAAAACATAACTGGATAAAGTTTCAAGATACACAACCAACATATAAAAATCACTAACATTTCTATACATTAACAGTGAACTATTTGAAAAAGAAGTCAAGAAAACAACCTCATTTACAATCGTTACCGAAAAGTACTTAGGAATAAATTTAACTGGAAGGGTGAAAGATCTCTACAGTGAAAACTATAAAACACTGATGAAAGAAATTTAAGAATACACAAGTATATAATATGATATCCCATGCTGATGGTTTGAAATAATTAATATTGTTAAAATATCTCTACTACTCAAAGTGATCTATAGATTCAATGCAAAATCTATCAAAATTTCATTGACATTTTTCACAGAAATAGTAAAAACAATCTTAAAATTTAGAACCACAAAAGACCCAGAATAGCCAAAACAATTTTGAGGAAGGGAAAAAAAAAAAAAAAGAATTCTGGAGGCATCATATTATTCAACTTTAAAATACACTACAAAGCTAGAGTAATCAAAACATCATAGTGCTGGCATAAAAATAGGCATGAACCAATGGAACAGCATAGAGAGCCCAGAAATCAATTCATGCATTTACAGTTCATTGATTTTTTACAAAGTGTCTCAAGAACACACAATGAAGAAAGAACAATTTCTTCAATAAATGATATTGGAAAACTGGATATTCACATACAAAGAAAGAAATTAGGCCAATAGCACAAGCAACAAAAACAAAAACAAACAAATGGGATTACAGCAAACTAAAAAATATCCTGCACAGCAAAGGAAACAAGAGGGAAAAGACAACCTACAGGATGGGAGAAAATATTTGCAAATCATACATCTTATAAGAGATTAATATCCAAAATATATAAGGAACTCAGCTCAATAGCTAAAAACAAATAACCCAATTTTTAAAATGAACAAAAGACCTAAATAGCCATTTCTCAAAAGAAGACATACAAATGTCCAACAAGCATATGAAAAAAATAAAGTTCACTAGGACTGATCATCAGAGAAATGCAAACTAAGACCACAATGAGATATCACTTCCCACTATTATCAAAAAGATGAAAGATAAGTGTTGGTGAGGTTGTGGAGAAAAGGAAATTTTTGCACACTATTGTTAGGAATGTAAATTACTACAGTTGTTATGGAAAATGGTATGGATAGTTCCCAAAAAATTAAAACTAAAACTACTATATGATCCAGCAATCCCATTACTGGGTATTTATCCAAAGGAAATGAGGTCTGTATATCAAAGAGGTATCTGCTCTCGAATGTTCATTGCTGCATTATTCACAATAGCCAAGATATGAAATCAACCTAAGTTTCCATCAACAGATAAATACATAAAGAAAATGTGGTGTATATTTACGGTGGAATACTACTCGGCCTTAATAAAGAAAGAAAGACTGTCAGTTACAACAGCATGGATGAACCTGGAGGACATTATGTTAAGTGAAATAAGCCAGGCACAGAAATACAAATACTGCATGATCTCACTCACATATGGAATCTTAAAAAGTTGAATTCATAGAATAGAAAATAGAATGGTGGTTACCAGGGGATGGGGGGTAGGGAGAAAAGATGCTGGTCAAAGGGTAAAAAATTTCAATTAGATAACAGAAGGAATAAGTTCAAGAGATCTACTGTACAACATGATTATAGTATACTGCAATGTATTATAATTACTCACGCCTGTAATCCCAGCACTTTGGGAGGCTGAGGTGGGAGGATCACCTGAAGTCAGGAGTTTGAGACCAGCCTGACCAACACGGAGAAACCCTGTCTCTACTAAAAATACAAAATTAGCCAGGCGTGGTGGCACATGCCTGTAATACCAGCTACTCAGGAGGCTGTGGCAGGAGAATGGCTTGAACCCAGGAGGAGGACGTTGTGGTGAGCTGAGACTGCACCATTGTACTCCAGCCTGGGCAACGAGAGTGAAAATCTGTCTCAAAAAAAAAGAAAAAGAAAAAAAAAAAAGAATTGCTGAGAGTAGATTTTAAGTGTTCTCACCACAAAAAAGATAAGCATATGATGTATATATTAACTAGCTCAACTGAGCTATTCCACAATGTACACGTATTTCAAAACATCATGTTGTATACAATAAATATATACAACTTTTATTTATCAATTATAAAAAAACACAGCTAGCTTTTTGTGTGTGTGTGGAGATTGACAGGCTAATCTTAAAATTCATATAGAAGTTTAAAGGACCCAAAATGCCCAAAACAATTTCTAAAGGGAACAAGAAAAATGTCGGAGTATTTACACCTGATTGATTTGAAAAGTAACTATGTAACTTCAATAATCAGGACAGGGTAGTATGTGTGCAGAGATACAGAATATAGTGCAGAAATAAACCTGTACATTTCTGGTCAATTTTTTACTATGTTGCCAAGGTGATTCAGCAATGGGAAAAGTATAGCTATTTCAAAGTTTTTCATGCTTTCTGTTTCCATTGTTTTCTCATGCTTCTCTGACAACTGAATGTCATATCTCACACACAGCCACACACACTCACGAACTTAGACCCTTGTCTCACAACTCACACACAAAAATTAACCAAAATATATCACAGACAGAAACATAAAGGCTAGAACTACAAGTCCTAGAAGAAAACATAGCAGTAAATCTTTGTGATCTTGAGTTAAGCAAATATTTTTTAGATATGATACCGAAAACACCATCCATAAATTAAACATTAATAAACTGACTATCAAAATTAAAAACTTTTGCTCTTCATAAAGCACCATCAATAAAATGAAAAGACAAGCTACAGACTGGGTGAAAATGTTTACAAACCATGTATCTGACAAAGGAATTGAATTCTACATAAATAACAAATTGTTTTAGCTCAAAATAGTAAGAGAAAACATCCCTATATAAAAATGGCCAAGATTTAAACAGCACTTTACCAAATAAGGTGGCAAATAAGCATTGAAGAAATGTCCAGCATCAGTAGTCATTAGGGACATGCAGAAAACCTCAATGAAGGCCAGCAGAGCAGCATGTACTGCTACTCAAGTGGCTGAGGCAGGAGGCAGGAGGATCACCCGAGCCCAGGAATTTGAGGCCAGCCTGGGCAATATAACACGATCCCATCTTGAAAAGAAATTCAGTGAGGTCCACACTCTTATTAGAATGATTAAAATAAGAATACAAGCAATGCCAAGTACTGATGAAGATATAAAACAGATCTCTCACATATTGGTAGAAATGGAAAACATTAAAGCCACTCTAGAAGGTAGTTTGGCAGCATCTTATAAAGGTAAATGTACACTTCACACATGATCCGGCAGTCCCACTGCTAGGTATTTGCCCTTGAGAAATGAAAACACAGGTTCACAAAAACCTGTATGCATTTTTTATAGCAGCTTTATTTATAACCATCAAAAACTGGAAACAGTCCACGGGTCTTTCTACCAATGAATGATTTAGGAAGCTGTGGTAAATCCATTTGAATGGAATACTACTCAAAAATAAAAAGGAAGAAACTACTAATAACACACAGCATAATGGATGAATTGCAAATGAATTTTGTTAAGTGAAAGAAGCCAGAGGTTACATGTTATATTACTGTATTCCATTAATATGACCATCTGGAAAAGGCAAAACTATATGGATGGAAAACAAATCAGAGGGCTCTGGGGGCCGGGTGTGGGGAGAGGGCAGCTTTAACTACAAAGCAGGCAATAGAAGTAGATTTTGTGAGTGGCAGAGCCATTCTAAGTCATGATGCAGGGTGGATGCGTGACTCTATCCATTTGTCAAAACCCACAAAACTGTACATCACAAACAGTGATTTTTACTGAGTGTAAACTTAAAAGAAATCAACCATAATATGGAAGAAACCAAAAATGGAATACAAATTGTAATCAATGAATTTAGCTATATTACAAATGAATAAAAGTAACACACTGAAGGGAATGGGAAAGAGTTACTTTGGGAAACATCATTTTGAGTATATATTGTGGAACTAAAGACAAAAAGAATGGCACAAATGCTGTGTTTTAGTTCATAAATTAGTTTCTCACAAGGGCATAGGTTAGCAATTCTGACACTGCTTTATATGCATACTAGGGTTGAACTAACAAATAGTTATATTTTCATTTTATTAAGTCATTCAGTGTTAGAAAAAGATATTCGAAATAAAGAGAGAAGAAGGTTAGAAAAAAACTCAGGTGTGAACTGGAGTCAGAAGTATCATTATAAAACTTGGTTTTTAAGTAAATATTGATGTTTGTGTTTGGATGGCAGAGTACACATATGTATAATTCCAAGATGTGTCCCACTAAAAAGACACAGAAGTAAGAAAGCAATGAGCATATTCAGTGCCTGATCTTCTTTCTAAATACCAATCTCCAATAAAAAGGAACCAGGACTCCACCAAAAATGCTGTTTCCAGGCTCCACAAGCTCCTTCAAACTCAGATTGTACCTTATCAATGAGGCTTTCCTCTGACATTTCTATTTAAGACTGCAACCCGCTCCCCACATTCCAGAACTGATCTACCTACATCTTTCTCTTTGTTCCCTAACACTTACCAGCTTCCAGCATACTAGAAAATTTTTCTTATGTTTATTGTTTATTGTCTTAACTGTCTCCTACTCTACTTCATTCTCTGATGTGACCCAAACGTGTAGAACAGTGCTTGGCACATAGTAAGAGCTAAATAAATATTCATTGAAATGAATGAATGAATAATGAGATAAAGACAAGTAACTATAGTGCAGCTGTGTTACAGTGCTGCTTAAGAGCCATTGCACTGACAGCCATCTGAGCTGGTTGAGATCCTTTGAGCAGAGGACTAGAATTCCAGAACACTAGCCAGCAAATGACTGCAGGCACTCAGGGCCACTGCAAACTCATGAAGTGCCTTTGTATAAATTATAAAGGACACTCCTTCCTTACTGGCAGATGCAGCTCTGCTCCAGGGCCAGGGCTTGGCAACTGGATTTCACTTCAACCCAAATCCCTTGGCTAGGTGGCATTGTACAGTGTACAAAATGCCCAATTGTGCATGATAGCCCTGCACAGGGCATGGTGGCCACACACGGACTTTCAGAACCAGATGGTGCCAAAAAACTCTCTGTCCCCTGCCATGGCTACATCTGGGGGCATCTTGTACAAACATCCTGCTTCCTGGTGCTTGGCCCCTATGGGTTCACCCAACACCCAGTCCTAAACCTGCTTGTTTAGAACCACCTGGGCTGCATGGCAGAGCCTTTGCCTCGGAGTTGGTTCTTCCTCCCCACTCTGTCTTTTGGTTTCCAAATCCTGGCCCATGACACTGCCTCTAAATTCCATTTGCTCTATGCCTCAGAGTAACAGCTTCTCCTCTCCTCTTCCAAACTAACCTCTCTTCCCAAAACACAGTCTAATCCCAGTCGTGTGGGCTTTCTGCTCACCTTGAAGCGGTATCCAGACTGCACTAGATTTCCCCATCACCCTCTCTACCTGATGGTCTTCAAGCTGTGCTCCAGAACCCTTGGGGCTGCTGCCTGAGACGTGTGGACTTGGAGGGAGGGAGAAAGGAAACCCAGGGCCAGGACACAGGCTAGCTCAGCTTTGCTTCAACAAAAGCACCTCTGCTCACAGTATTTATAGCTTTCAAGTATAATTTTTGCCTAGAAAAAAAAGTTATATGTCCAAACATTAGAATATAGGCAGTCTATGCCTTCAGAATGCACAGTCATTCTAACTTGGAAAAAACTTTAAGTAATATTTATCTCCCACTTAAAAGAATTCTAATAGAGACCCTAAAGAATGGTTGGCTTTGAGTAATGGAGTTACCTGGTGAGCCCTTCCAGATTAAAATTCTCCAAAATGCATGCCTTTGGCGGCTTGCTATCTAGTATTAGAAATCAGATTAAAGTTTGGACAAATCTACTGTAGATAATGACTTTGATTTTAAAATTCTTGATCTGTAGCTGTTCTTCATGAAAATCATATCTAGCAAGGCCAATTTTTTGGTAATCTAAGTGTTCACCTCCTAATTTAACTTCTCTGGAAGTTCCCATCTTAGTATGTTTGACAGTACACAGCTATTCTTATATGAGACCCAATATGTGAATGATGAAAGTGACCTATTGTGATCATATTCCTACTTTGTTTAAATTTGACATGAATGTTCCGTGGGGGTAGAATGGCCAGTTTGCCAGACCCTAAAGAAGAGATGGGAGTAGAGGATTAGACAATGGGAAATATGGGAGCCTCTAAAAAGGACACTCTGAATCAACACCAAAAAAAAAATGCAAACAACTGGATTCAAAATGGGCAAAGGACTTGAATAGGTGTTTCTTTAGAGAAGGCAGACAAATGACCAACAAGCATATAAAAAGGTGCTCAGCATCACTAATTATCAGAGAAACACAAATAAAATTTACAGTGAGATACCACCTTACACCCTTCAGGATGGCTACTATCAAAAAACAGAAAATAAGTGTTGGCAAGGATGCAGAGTTGGAACTCTTGTGCACTGTTGGTGGCAATGTAAAACAGTGCCACCTCTGTGGGAAACAGTATGGCAGGTCCTCAAAAAATAATAATAGAATTACCATATGATCCAGTGATTCCACTTCTGAGTAAACACCCAAAAGAACCAAAAGCATGGTCTCAAATAAATAGTACACCCAAATTTATAGCAGCATTATTCACAATAGCTAAAACATAGAAGAAAACCACGTGTCTATCAAAGGATGAATGGGTTAGCAAAATGTTGTATGCCCATAAACGGAATATAATTCAGCCTTAATAAGGAAGGAAATTCTGACACATGCTACAACATAAATGAACCGTGAGTACCTTACGCTAAGTGAAATAAGCCAGATGTAAAAGAACAAATACTGCATGATTCCACTTATAGGAGGTACCTACCACAGGCAAATTCCTAGAGACAGAAAGGAGAATACTGGTTGTCAGGAGTTAGGGGTAGGGAGGAAAGAGGAGCTCAAATTTAATAGGTATAAAGTTTCCATGTTGTAAAGGCATGCAAGGCTAGCAGGAGTGGACACTGGTATGATCTTTCTGGAGGGTTGTGTGGGAATATGTATGAAGAGCCTTATACTGTATCTGTACATGCCCTCTGACACAACAATTCCACTTCTTGGCCTTTCACCCTTAGAAGCAATCATAGATGTCCACAGGTGTATCTATAAGGGTGAATATCTGTTTATAATATCACACAATTGGAAACAAATGTATAAAAGTGAGGCATAGTAAAATAAAGTGTTACACTGCCTATATACAATTAATTTTAAAAATATTGTCAATGAATATCTAGTGGCCTGAGAAAAAGCTCTCAGTGTATTGTTAAATGTTAAAAAAAAAAAAAAAAACAGATTGTAAAACAATCAGTTCAAAATACATACATTTTTACTAAAAGATTATATACGCATACATATGTAAAGAGAGGGAGAGTTACAGGTGATTATAGACTCACCTTTCTATTTTTCTTTATTTTCCACATTTCCATGCTTTATCTGTATTATTTATGTGATCAGAAGCAAAAATACTGTATAAATATTTTTTAAGTTAAATCTTAATTTTTTAAGATTCTTCTCAATTTTCTATTAAAGATTACTGAGCCTAGGTGAGGCAAATTTTTCCTTCATAAGTGTCACCAAAAGGGGGTGCAAAAAATATCATATTTTTATTGTTGTAAGCCAGAATTTACTGTCAAAGATCAGATTGTAAGAGAGGTTTTAAAATGTTTAAGAGAATAAATTTCGCAATCACTTCAGAAGTACCTATTTGCATGCAAGTCATGGGTATGCTAATTTCCAATCATTCCCTCTTACTCATTAAAACCAGTCACCCAAGGTTCTCCCAACCCGATAATTCAGGGTGAGGGTGGGAAGAGGGAGAAGGGAGGAAGGGAGGGAGGGAGGGCCACAGGCGCCGGGAAATAGAGCCACGTTTACTCTCACGTCAATTCTCTAGTTGGGCCTTCCATTCGGATTCTCATTCTCCTCCGTTTCGCATCCCAAGGACGTCCATGCTTTACCTTTTAGGCTCTCAACTGACATGTTTGCATTAGTGCCCCATTTGGACTTCTGCTGGGAATCTGTATTTTTTTATTTGTCATAATATTAATGTGGGTTGGATTTGGGTGCGGCATTATGGAAAACGTTGCCAGGCAATAACTGAGATGGCAGCTCGGGGATCCCTGAGAGAGGGGCACAGGAAGAAGAGAACAGACTCCCGGCTGTGCCTGACGGTGCCAGCCTAGCCAGTGGTTCCTGGGGCGCGCGCTGGGGCTCACAGGGTCCCTGGAGCATCGCCTGAGACGCAGCAAGGGACACCACTATCCTCACTTCTTAAGAAAACCAGGACAAACCAGCTGCCACTCAAGCAGAGAACTCAGGAAGGCCCAAGGAGAAAGCTCAGCCTTGTGCGGTCCAGAAACCCTGCCTTGAAGTTCACAGGGGCCCGGCCCAGCCGCTCCAGAAACACCGAGACGCTCTAGAGCTGCATGGAACCTCAAAGCAGGAACTTCGAAAAGGACAAACCCAGGTGACCCCTGAGCCCATACTTCAGGCTAGGCATGTGTACCAGTCTGTGACGGGAAACAAGAAGGAAAGTCTATTCAGGGAGGAAAAGCCATCGAGAAGAGCCTTGTTGACCAAGCCAGGAAGCGTGAATGTGGTGTTTCTCAAAGGACAGTCAGCTTGGTTCTGCCAATTTCATAAAGTGCAGGGTGAGACGCTGTGGGCTCAGGTTGGCTCCACCACCTGGGCTCCAGCATCTGGGGCTCCACCACCTGGGGCTCCATCCATTTGGAGCTCCATTGCCTGGGGTTCCACCCACCTGGGGCTCTATCCATCTAGAATACACCACCTGGGGCTCCATCATCTGGGATCCACCACTTGGGGCTCCACCCACCTGGGGCTCCACCTACCTGGGGCTCCATCATCTGGGAGCCACCCACCTGGGGCTCTATCCATCTGGAATCCACCACTTGGGGATCCACCCACCGGGGGCTCCATCATCTGGGGATCCACCACCTGGGGCTCCATCCACCATGTGGGACTCCACCCACATGAGCCTTCACCACCATTTCACTTACTGGGGCTCCACCATGTGGGACTGCATCTACCTATCTGGTAAATCCTGCCTTCACCTATCTGGGGCTCTTCCTGGCTCCACCTAAGTGGACAGCACTTCTTCTGAAGCACCCAAGGGTCTCCTGTGGGTCCTGGCCGAGGTGCCATCTGCAGGGAATGTTTGAAAGCCACTGTTCTAACCACCCCTGGCATTAATGTCTTCGATGCCTCCTCAACACCCTCAGGAAAGTACCCGTTTTTAGATTGTTACCCCACATGCCTACCAGGCACGACTTTGGCAGCCCTAGGCAGATCTTGCAAACTGGTTTTCCCACCTCTGCATGTGTGATACCCACCGCCTGGGGTATCCATCTCTCTTGTATCTGCATGACAAACTTCTACGCCAGCTTGAACACCAGCTCAAAATTCACCTCGTCCAAACTCCTCATCCTGCTCCAGTTGGCTGCATCAACTCTTTGTCACATGAGACTAAGAAGGTAAATATCTCTTTCACCTATCTCTTTGAACAAATCAAAAAAGATCTGAGTGTGAATTCTGGCTCTCTTACCTATCAGCTGGGTGGTCTTGGGTGCATCAACCTTGCAAAGCCTCATGCTACTCACCTGTCAAATATGAATAGTGGAATCCACTCCACAGAGCTCTCTGAGATTGAAATGATTACAGTGCTTTCACCCTCCCCAAACCTGTAAAACCCCCAGAAGCATCTTACTCCTATTATCCCTAGGAGTTTGCAGGGCCTTTACCACTGGAGGGGCCCCAAACTCTCTTGTGAATGAATGATGCTGGTGACTCAAGAGAGCCAGTTTATAGAATTTTCCATAACAGGCCAGAATCATGGCATAGCTCTGCCGTGGGTTTAGAGGGTGGTTCTTTACTCAGATCCACATAATGATGCTTGAGGAGATTTAGAAAGATTTTGCTGCTCCCACTCAAAGAGACTGCTTCTGGGAGAGATACAGACCTGGGGATGGCGCTTTGTTGATAGCCCTCCAGGGACTGCAAGGTACATAAGGGTGGGGTTACAGAGGCTTCCCTCCTCTCTTCCCTCCCAGGCCCTCTCCAGCTTTGCCTCTCCTCCTGCCTCTTCCTGGGCTGTCACAGATAACAAGCAGCCATCTTCTAGGGACAGCCGGAGGTAAGGCAGGGATCAGCAGGAAATGAAAGGAGGAATGAATGAGCTTTGAACACAAACAGTGGCCCAGGGTCACATGTGGCTCACCTCAGTTGCAGGGACTAAGGGATGCACTTGTCCATGAAAAAAGCAAATATATCCTGCCAGTCATGGATTTTGGCAACGGCATGCTAGTATTCCCGCAAAGTCAATGAACCAACAGTATAGCCCGGGATCATTTTCAGGCAATGCCCTGTGGTCTAGTGCAAGTATAGAAACTGTGAAGGTGGTGGTGGGCCAGTCCAATAAGCCCATTTCCAGTCCCCAAAAGGTCAGCTTGGCCCTCCCAAGCTGGAAAGCAGCAGTGACGGAATCCCAGTCACTTCAAGACTCAACCCTGGCTCAGTTCACCTAAGCCACTGTGATTTCTCCTTCCTTCTGCAAAAATCTTGGCAAGGAATGGGTTCTCCCCAACTTGTACTTGGGCAGGAGAGAGACTAGGGTCAGCTGGTCAGTCTGCATGTGTGGAACCCACTGCCCAGGGTTGCTCATCTCTCTTGTATCTGTCTGACAAACTTCAATTCCAGCTTGAACAGCAGCTCAAAAATCACCTCGTCCCAACTCCTCAGCCTACTCCAGCTTGGCTGCAGCAACTCTGCCTCCATCACACGAGACAAAACCCAAGAACAAAACCACAGAAATTGGCTCACACATTCCGCTTCTCTCAGACTTTGGGTACAAGTGCCAGCCACCTACTCCCACGAAGCTGCTGAGGACTTTTTAAATGTGAATACCAGGTAAGGGACAGGGCTTAGAGTTGATTCTGAGAGAGGGAAGTGAGCTCCTTACCCCGGTCACTAGTAAATGGCAGTCCTGGTGACACGTAGCCATCTCCCCCATTCCGCCTCCTCCCTCTTTTCTTCTCAGCTTAGGCTCACCCTAAGGTGAGGCAAACTGCTGCTGCCCCCTCAGCTCCCTCTGACACTCCATCCCTGGGAAATGGCTGCCACCATGGCTCCATACCCCCACTCTCCTCTGGAAGGGAAGAATTAGCTGGATCAGTGACCTCTGGCCCCAAGAGGGTAATCACCCATCAGTTCTAGGGACACAAGCATGGCCTTCATCAGTTCTATGGCCTTCATCCACCTCTCATGACATCACCCGGTGTCATAAGGGTTTTTCTCCTATTGTTAGACTACAACTGGGCTCCCTGGATTCTCTGACAATGCCACAATTGGCAGCATCACTGGCTCTTGGCTACCGGAAGCATAACAGAGACGAGTCTTGCAACAAAAAATCAATATGATGGATAATAGGCAGGAAAAGCAGCCCCCATAGAATAAGGGAAGGCCCCAGCAAGTCTTAATTTTCATTGACCCAGTTTCATTTTCAAAGCACAGAACACAGCAAGACAGAGTGACCTCCACACCCAAAAAGCTTCAGACCGTACTGCAAATGAAGCCACCACAGACCATCTCTCTCTTCCTCCATGGGCCCACAGATGTAACCACCAATGAGTGAGTGACAAAGATAATTCCCACCTTAGAAAGGGGCAGTTAAGTCTAGTCATTTAAGACAGGTGATTTCCATATGTATAATGGGGGAAAAAATCATTCTACCCCATTATTATATAAGAATATAATGGGATGGGGAAGGGGGCTCTGGGTGGTAAATGAAGCCAATCATGCTTGCATTTGACTTCCACATATCACTGCATGGGTGGCATTACCTCCAGAAGCAGAAAAGAGTGTGAGATGTGGATTGATTCTTTCTTAGAGGACCGCAGTCCCACAAGCAGTCAACACACATTGCTGAAATGTGGAAAGAATGTCGGAATGATTTCAAGAGCTTTGGGTTGACTAATACAGCCTCGAATTTCATTATGAAGGCAGTGAGTGATGATGGGTGCACTAGCATCCTGAGGAGGAAATTAAAGCATTCACGGAGGGCCTGACTCAGGAAAGTGTAGAGGAATGGATTATGTCAGCCACAGGAGACCAAGGTGACTGCACGAGGGAAGGGCCAGGAAGTTCCACCCTTGAGTAGCATCCGGAAGCCTGAGAAGTGGTGAAACACTTGAGTGATGAGTTTTTCAATATGATACTTCTGTGGAACAAAAATTGGTCTGCCTCCTCCAAACTTCGGTAAAGCCTGTTATTCACACAAAAGCTTTAGTGAGGTTATTTTTTTCTACCTCACAGCACGGGGAGTTGTGAAAACGAAGAAAATGGCTGAACTCCTCATGTGGGTCAAGGCAATGGGGAGCATGGGATGGTGTGGTGTGAAAGTAAGGCCTGTGAGCGGCAGGAGACGTGGGCAGGAAAACTCATGCCAAAGCCTTCCATAAATCTCGAGGAAGAGTCAGGTATGGTGGCTCATACCTGTAATTCCAGCACTTGAGGAGGCCGAGGCAAGCAGATCAGCTAAGGTCGGGAGTTCAAGACCAGCCTGGCCAACATGGTGAAACTCCATCTCTACAAAAATACAAAAATTAGCTGGGTGTGGTGGTAGATGCCTATAGTCCTAGCTACTCAGGAGGCTGAGACAGGGAGAATTGCTTGAACCCTGGAGGCAGAGGTTGCAGTCAGCCAAGATCATGCCACTACAGTCCAGCCTGGGTGAAAGAGCAAGACTCCATCTCAAAAAAAAAAAAAAAAAAAATCTGAAGGAAGACCTCTAATTCTCTATCATTGGAGAATCATAAGCTAGGCTCATTTCGTTCTTAAGGGTCAGGGTAGCCCAGGTAACATTTGGGTTGTATACCTAACGTGAACTGAATTTGCGCTGCATGCTTCTGATTTTTATACAAGGATAGAAAAGAAAAACACAGGTATTAACGTGCCCAAATCTGTAGTGTTTATCAATCTGTTAGCACCCTGGGAGCACTTGCAGTGTGCAGGGTTCCATTCTACAGGTGTTGCTGAAGAAACTCTCTAAGGTGAAGGTGCAGCTGCCGTCATTCCCAATCCATGCAGTGTGATGTGTGGCCCTACTAGGAGTGACCTGTAGGCAGTTTGCACCAGATGGGACTCACCGCAAGAATTAAACAGCACTCAATCTGGTCTACTTCCTGTTTAATAAAAGAAAGCCCATGATACATGCGTGGTTGCCATGGCAATGTCCCGTTACTAGGAACATTACTCAACTCTTATTCTCTCTTGCTGCGTTTTCATTTCAGACCTTCCTTCCTGATGGACACTGATCTGCATACCAGCATGAATAACGCTACTCTAGGGCATACAAATAGGTAAAAAAATCCTTGCTCTCAGGGAGCTTACAAACTTTCCGTTGAACTAATACACATGAAAATATGTTCATTCTACGACAAGGCAATCATAAAATCTACTTATAATACAAAAATGATGAGTTCCAAAGTCAATTCATAAATAACACAAATTAGGAGTTTAAGAAAGGAAGCCATTTGGAGAAACCCAGAAGATTAGAAATGAAAGAGAGAAAACTAGGTTTCAGGTCTGTGGAGGGGGCAGATCTTGAGCTGAGTCTTGAAGGCTGTTTAAGATGAAGTTACATCTCACCACAAAAAGCATAAGTAGGTAAGGTAATGCATACATTTGTTAGCTCCATTTAGCTATGTCACAATATTTCCAAACAACATGTTGCACATAATAAACATATACAATTATTTATCTGTAAATTTAAAAAAATATAAATGGGCTAGGCGCAGTGGCTCACACCTGTAATCCCAGCACTTTGGAAGGCTGAAGCAGGCAGATCACTTGAGGTCAGGAGTTCTAGACTAGCTTGGCCAATATGGTGAAACTCGTCTCTACTAAAAATACAAAAAGTAAAAATAAAAAATAAAAAGCCATGGCATAGTACGGTGAGTGGAGCTGATAGGAAAACCAGAGATAGGATGGACTGTGGCATCATCAGAGAGAGCATGTTTGGGGACCGGACTAAAAGGACCACAGGAGAGCTAACCAGAAATGTCCTGCAGCAGCCAGAGATACTAAAAGAGTTGAACCCTAGGGAAGAGCAAGCCCTGGCCGTGTGGGCTTGAGTCTTCCTCTGGAGGGATGAGTGACGTGCCAAGCACTGTGTAAGAGGCTGTAGGTACTTCATATACATTCTTTCACTAAATCTTCTCAACAACTTGCATGATAGCGCACTCAACAAAGTGAGGCTCAGAGAGCTGAAGTACTCTGTCCAAGGTCAGACAGCTGACAAATGATAGAGGCACATATGAACCCCAGTCTACTTTATTCCAAACTTATTTAAATAACGACACCCATTATTGCCAAGTAAGATTTCCCTGTCGGAGAGTTCTGAGCAGTGATTCTGAAATGTAGCACAGCACAGAAGAAGAAAATGAGTACACACCCTCAGACCACACAGTACAACATTTTGCAGGGCAGAGATAGCAGTGGGGGGATCAGAACTGTATATAGTTTGATACCACAGCCATTGTTTCAAGGTGTTTTTAAATCCATATTTATTTTCTATTAGAGACATGGGTTTGTAAAAGCTTGAGAAGCACCAGTGTAAAGAGAGATGAGGGCAAATGCTCTGGCAACATCTTCATTCAAGAGATAAGCTGATAAAGAGATCACACGTGAAGGTGGTTGTGGCAGCAGTGGGGTGGGTAGAGGTAAGTTACGAATAAGCTCATTGGCCTTGGAGACTGAGTGATCATGGGGACCCTGAAGAAGACCATCAGGAGGATGATTGCACCCGGCACCAGAGTCCAAAGGGCGGCCGCAGCTGCACGGCTGGACGGACCACCACACCTGCCCAGAACTCTGCAGGCCTTAGCAGTGCTGGGATTGGGAAAAGACATCCAGCCCAAAATTCACCTGTAGATGCGAACAGAGGGACTCTGTCACCAGAGATGAAAGGAAGCCCTTGGATAATGGCACCATGCAGAAGGAAGAGGCCAAGAGGGTCAGCAGAGCCAGAAAACAGGGAGCCTCCCAGCAGATAAGAGAATGGACACTCACACATGCTCGTATTCACACTCACATTTGGACTCATCCACTGGCATTCACATGCTCGCACATGCTCACTTCCACTCTCACACTCACGGTCACTCACATTCATACTCGTGCACCCACACTAATGCACACTCCCACTCACTCCCCCCTACACACACAGTTTGCAAGTGTGCTTCTGGAGTGCTTTGCTGGCAGCTCCAGGAAGGAAACCTTGCTCAGAGAGCTCCAATTTAATCCAGAGAACAAGGGGGCGTGGCAAGAGGGCCCAGCCAGCTGCTCTATCCCAGAAAGGAATGCCCCTGCTTTTCCCTGGGGCTCCTGGAGGTTGCTTGGCAGAACAAGCGCCTTCACCCACCAGCCTGCTGCCAGAACCCCCAGAAGCCTGTCCTGTCATCCTCTTTTTGTCATATATCAGGAAGTTCTGAAGAGAGGGTTCCTATTTACTGAGGATGTTCCTCTTTACAGGGTGAACTGTGGTTCACTGAATTAGGGGTAAGTGCCTCTCTGCCCGCCCTGAGCTGCTGCTGCCCCAGAACCTGGGGAAAGTTCTGTTCCCTGCGACTGAAGAAAGCCACTGTAGCCCCGCACTTCCCAGACTCAGGTGTGGAAAAATCCTTTCCCACTTGGTCTGGTGGACACATGACACTTGGCTTCTAAATTTGACTTGAGTTTCTGCCGCACTCTGCCCAGAGTCCAGTCTTCACTGCCTGAGAACCTTCCTGCCCCCTCCCTGCCTCTGCAGCCGGGAGCTCCCCTTGGGCAAGACCCTACAACAAAGCACTCTCCCCAGCCACTCTGGAGGGATTCCGCAGTGAAAGGGTAGAAAGGCAGCCCTGAGCTTTGCATTATCCTGTTCTCTTCGCCCTGAGCGTGCTGGTTTCAACTGCATCTCTACACAACTTCACGTCTCCTGGGTGATCTGCTTCCGCAGGGCTCTGAAAGCCACTAGAAGAAGGGATGGCATGGCGTGGCATGACATGGCATAGCATGGTGTGTCACACACGGCACGGCGCACGGTGGTGTGGTATGGTGAGTCAAGCCAATAGGCACGAGAACAAGAGATAGGAGTGGCATCATCAGAGAGAGGGTGGTTGGGGACCAGGCTAAAAGTGACCAACAGAAGAGTTAACCAGAAATGTCCTACAGGCAGCCAGAGAGAAATGCAGGGAGATTTGCACCTGGGGGAGCCGGACACCTGGACTTGAGTCTTCCTCTGCAGGGATAAGTAACGTCCTAATAGCCGGAGGACCATGTGCCAAGCACTGTGTACAAGAGTCTAAGGGTCCAAGCCAGGTGCTTTACATACATTCTCTCTCTGAATCCTCCCAACAACCCTGTATGATGCCACACAAGACAGCAAGGCTTGGAGAGCTGAAAAATTCTGTCCAAGGTCACACAGCTGATAAATGATAAAGGCATATGTGAACCCAGGTGTACCCAAGTCCTTTCATCTGCTTTTCTGAAGGGTGGAAGGTGGGGCTTATATCTAAAGAAGGCTTTCACAGAGATTTTCAGAAGATGCTGTACCTGTATCTAGGGAGAATAAATAAATTATTCTAATAATTGCAACCCACCTGCATCAGTTAAATAATAATGTTTGGGGTTAGAAACCCCAAATAGTGGCTTAAATAAGACAGGGGTTCACAGAGCTACTGGGTGACCTATGCCAGGAAGGGCCACTCGCAACTGTGCTCCAGGGTGAGTCACTGGAGAGGCCAGTGGCTCTGGGGGTTTGTTGTTCCCCCTCATGTGAAGAGAATTCAGAGGAGGGCAGGCCGGAGCTAGTGTGACAGTCCCCCAAGGCCATGAGGAACCCAGCTTCTGTCTAGATCACCACTGTACCATCTTCTTGTTCATGCTCACAAGTGGCTGCTGGTACTCCAGCCATCACATCCCTGTTCTAGACAGGAGTAAGAAGAAAGGGCAACAAGCAAATGGAGTGGACTGCCTGAGCTCTCTAAAAACTTTCTTTTAACTTGGAAGCCCACCAGTCACCTCTGTTCCTACCTTATTGGTCAGAACTGTGTTGCATCATCATTCTTCCCTGGAATAGGAGGATGAGAGGTATAGCTTTTTCAGCTGGACGTATTCCTAAGCCCAAATAAAATTAGGGCTTTGCTAGTAAGTGACAGAGAATGGTTGTTGGAGATCCATCTAGCAAGACCTGCCACTGCATTTTCATCATCCAGTTATGCCTGAGTGCTCCAGTGCACTGACAGACATCAGCCCTGGGCATGAAAAACGCAGCCTCTGAGCAAAGAATGGCACAGCTAAGTGCAACAAACATTCACAGAGAATGTGGATTTGAGGTCAGAGAACAGAGACAATGTATTTTATGTCTCCATTGTCCAATGTATGTCCTCACTGAGGGACTGAATGGTGGGAAGTGTAAAAACCACTGTCTTATTGTGCTATCACTAAGACAGGACCATTTCCCAAATGTGAGGAATTTGGGTCTTATGTCCATTGGTGTGTCCATAAGGGAGCATTGTCTATCTGCTGTGCCCAGCCTGTACTCCAGGATCGTGGCAGAAATTGTCGCCTGGGAATAGCCTGATCAGACATTGATCTTTAACAATACTAGGAGGGGTTCTGAAATGAGGCTGAATTGTGTCCCTCAAAATTCATAAACTGAAGTCCTAACTAACCTCCGGAATGTGACTGTATTTGCAGACAAGGTTTTCAAAGAGGTAGTTAAATTAAAATGAAGTCACTAGGATGGGCCCTGATCCAATATGACTGGTGTCCTTGCAAGAAGAGGAGACGAGGACACAGATGCACACAGAGGGAAGACCAGAGAAGACACAGGGAGAGGATGGCACCTACAAGCCAAGCAGAGAAGCCTCAGGAGAAACCAGCCCTGCCCTCCTCTTGATCTCCAGCCTCCAGCACTGTGAGAAAATAAATTTCTGTTGTTCAAGCACCCTGTCTGTGGTACTTTGTTATGACAACCGTAGCAAATTAATACAGGTTCTTTGGCAAAAGAATTCATTAAGAACGACTGAAACTATGCATGTACCGTTGAGTAAAGAGTTAACCGAGCGTAATTCTTCACATATGAAGCTATACTTTCTGCATGCTGGAGTTCCGTTACTGTCAATTCCTCCTCACTAGGAAAGTGGACCTGGCTGGGGGTCAACATCTCTTCGTTTGGCTTGGATAAATTTCATTCTGTCTCATGCTTCTTTGGATTTTTAATACCAGTCACATAGAATCCTTCATCCCATTGTCTGCGATTCTTCAAAGCTCTGTTTGTCAGTGCAGCGTTTCCATCAGCTACAATTCTAGACTCTGGGTAAAGCCAGCCCCACGTGCTGTTGAAATACACAGTGATTTTCCTTCCCTCCAGCCGCCTGCTCCTCAGTGTTCAGGCAGCAGCTGCTCGTTAGCTGGAAATGGCTTCTCTCTCTATTCATGCTCTTGGCTTTGTGGCTGTGAGCCTTGACCTCTGATCTGGCCTCTGATTTTGCAGCAGGAGGTGAAATATATGACCCCCGTGTTTTGGTGGGAAAAAAGCAACTTCCTGTTTGGATACGATCCCCCACAACAAAACACCTTTCTAGCTTTCCCCCAGGCTTCCTTGTCTCTACGGTGCTTCAAATGTGACAATAGCACACGCCACCTCCGTGCCCTAATTTTGGTATGTAACTATTTTATACCCACTCTGGGTAGGTTACAGGAGCTTTGCCTACTCTTCCTTGCTAGCTGTTTTTGAATCAAAATATTCACCCAAGGAGAGAAAGAGAATTCCATGAAAGAGGACAAGCAAGAAGCATCCTGCAGCTGAGTGAAGCCCAGGCTCTCCCCGGCTCCTTGCTTAGGACAGAAACTGCCCCCCCAGCTGAAACATCTCCAACCTCTGGCTCATCATTTAGGGGTGGAATCAGTTCAATAATTCGATGAAAAGTAGCAGAAAGAATAAACTGTAAAGGAAACAACAGTACTCTGAAATAAGGGAAAACAGAATGAAACTAACAATTACAGATAAAAGCTAGAAAGTTTTGAAAAATAAATAACTAGATATATGCTAAAGGATCACATTAAAAGAGTAGAACAGGATGATGTCATTCTTTGAGATATAATGTTTGCTGAAAGAGTGCACTGGCCAGGCATGTTGGCCCACACTTGGAATCCCAGCACTTTGGGAGGCTGAGGCAGGAGTTCAAGACCAGTATGCACAACACGGCAAGACCCTGTCTCTACAAAATAAAAAAATTAGCCAAGCATGGTGGTGCACACCTGTAGTTCCAGCTCCTCCAGAGGCTGAGTTGGGAGGATCACCTGAGGCCAGGAGTTCGAGGCTATAGTGAGCCATGATTGCACCACTGCACTCCAACCTCAGCAACAGAGTGAGACCTTGTCCCACCAGAAATTTTTTAAAATAATAATAAAAAAGAATGTACTCACAGAGCATAAAGTGGAAATCAAAGCCATGGGAGCCATGGGCCAGAGTTGAAGCTCATCAGCAAGGCCCTGAGGGTCTGCTTGCCTGGAGGCAGGGGCTGAAGCCCCAGGACAAGTTCCATGAGGGCAGAAAGTATCCACGCCACACACATCTGCCCTGGAGGCTGAGAAGTCTGAGATGAATGAGCCACTTAGCTATTCCAGATGATTTCCCTGTGGCCCAGCTAGCATGTAAATCCAGCACCCAGTTGGCAGGCAGGATAATTCCTTAAACAGAGAGGCCACCTGCCAGAATAGGGCCAAGTGTTCTGAGTAGCTAACCAAGGAGAATAGAAAATCTGCCAACGAGGCCGTTTCTAAACACACAACTGTCTTGAGGAAGGGGAAAGAAAGGACTGTAATTCAGTCATGGAGAATTACAGTCCTTTCTTTCCCCTTCCTCAAGAGAGTTGTGTGTTTAGAAATGTATAAAAAGGGCTCTGGGCGGGGCTCTGTTCCCAGCTCTGCCTCTAACCAGCTGTGTATTTACTCTGCACTGTGGTGTTTTTGTAAGTACATGAAGAGAAGAGCCTGCAGGAATGCTGAGGTCACTTCCAGCTCCTGCTTGGTAGATCAGCTCCGCTCCTTCTCCTCAGTCTGGTTTGAGGAGGTGCAGTAGCTGCCTTTGTCTACCCCATCCATGCACAAAGCAGACCCTGTATCCTGCCTGGGGCCAGGGGTCCAACCCAGAGCCAGCAGGGGCCCCGGGGAGCAAGTCCCATGCAGGGCATCCTCACCACGAGCTGCCAGCAAGGCCCAAGCACTGAGGTCAGATGCCCCAAGGATGCAGGCAGAGATGTCCAGCCTGGGCAGACAAAGCAGAGTCTAACCTGGGTGGGATTCAGGAAGGAGCCTGCCAGGACCTTCAACTGTGGGTAGGCTGAGCTGGAGACTTGGTAACTACGAGCAAAGCTGAGCACCAGGGCAGGCAGGGACCAGATGAGGAGCAAGGCTGCAGGCGATGAAGGACAGATACAGGTGGTTGGGGCTACTGCTGAAAGCCCCGGGAGGAGCTCCACACCCCAACTTGGGTGTAACTGGGCATGGCTAACAGTGAAGTGCCATCCAGCTCTCCCTTCGAAGCAGGACTTCTTGCCCAGGTGTGGGGCATGTGGTCATTAGGCAGCCTCCTCTTGCCAGCTCCTGCAGGGTCTGCCTCAGCTGCACCTCTCCCGGAGGAGCCCATGTCCTGAGACTGAGTAAGCACAAAGGCTCAGCTGTCTCAGCCCAGCACTAGGCAACTTCGAGGCCCTTAGAGGAGGGGGTCACAGTTTGTCTTCTCCCTCTGCCCAATGCTGCTTCCTCCCCAAACTCCATCTCAGGACCTACTTCCAGAGAACCCAATCTGCAACTTTCAATGGCTCTGCTAGCACCCACAGTGTCCAGCTTGAAGACTCTTGCCTTGTGGGGCCTCTTAAAAAGGGAGCTCACAGCGCTGTGCTGCAGTCAGCTGACACTGGCCTTCCAGAGTCAACCATGTGCATCTCTTCCCAACTCTGTATGCAGTGATGGAGGGTAAGAGCTTGAAATCAGCCACGGTGGCAGCCTTGGCACCATGGAAATCAACAAACACTACAAATCAGAGCTTTTCTCCTCCTGGAGGTCTGGTTGTTAAACATTTACCAGCACACCACTGTTTCTGGAGCATAATAGGATTAGACCATTTCCAGAGACCCACTTCGCTCTGTGTCACATTGTTTAGAGAGGAGAAGTTACGAAAGAGGAGGGAAGATTAGGAGAAATGGGGAATGAAATTGCAAACAGATTATTTCAAGAGCAGACCTTCGGCAGGGTCGGGGGGCAGGTGCGTCTTAGATGCCCTGTTCTTAGGGAGGACTCAGATGAGCTGGCAGCAGCAGCATATGAAAATCCCAAACCTGGCATTCCACATCACCTGAAGGAAGCTGGCTGGGCAAAACTGTCTCTCTAAGGCAGGGAATTGGAGACTTCCTTACTCATCCCAAAGGTGGTTTGTGGGATCATTTTTTAGTAGTCTACAAGGCAGCCACCACCACCACCATGCTGAACTCCACGATTTCTGCTGTCCTGGTGAATTACTTCTGGTCTCCCCATCCTGCTAGTAAGGTGAGCACAGTCTCTCCTCCTTTTTCCAGCCCCCAACATTTGCTAGAGTCACAGTAAAGGCACCTTTACATCCTTCTTGCATGCCTAAGAAAGTGGGGTCTCTGACTTGGCATTGCACTTTGAAAATGTTACCCACAGTGCAAGAGGGATGCTGTGGAAAGTACTGAATACAATCTTTAGAAAGCAAAGCCTTTTTAGTGAGGAATGCACATTTATTTGACAAATATGTGTTCAGTGTCCACTGCAAGGCATTTTGCTGGCTGTCATATTCTATGAAGAGTGGTGAAAGCAACCCTATAAAGGATTCTAACTGGGATGGATCCCGGCATAGAAGACAATGAAGCTCTGGGCCCTGGAGAAGGTGCAGAATATATTAGCTGTCCATTAAGCAAGTATGGAAAGAAACTTTCCATTAGGCTATTACATTTGCCTCGAGAAGAATGGCTCATAGGAATGCAATTCACCCGTTTTCTAACAACATTTCGATATGGCTCATAGTGGAAACATAATAGATACTTGTTAAATGAATAAATGAGGCAATCTTGACTTTCAGATTACCAGGGATGATTAATTCTGCCTTGGGATATGCAGATTGAATAGACAATTAAAAGATCACCAGAGATCATGTGTATGAGCTGAGAGTATGCATATTGACTTAAAGAATGTATATGTTAAGAAAAACAGGAAGCTTGCCAGGGAGCCAAATCAAAACTGGAAAAAAAAAGATGTTCTTGTCATCTGCAGAGCTTAAAGGTGACAGAAGTCAGAGTGCACTTATTCTGTTTTCAATTATTTTCCTTGATAACCAGAGGAGTAAGTGATATAAACCTCTTTGAAAATGGGAAGAGGCAGGTTTTAAAATTGAACTCTACCCTAAAGATATATTTTTTTATAAAGACTGAAATATCTTTATAAAAAAAGACTTTTTTCACAAAGTCTTTTTTTGACTTGCTTTGAAAACTCCAAGCACCCAAGAGAACTCTTTCTTGAGCATTGAGTGGCAGGCTGTAGAAAACCAAGGGAAAGTTAGGATGCAGGGAGGTGCACAAAGATGGGGCATCGAACCTTTCAAGGGTTCTGACTCTCCAGAAGTGTGTCCTCTTCCTTTTTCAGGAGATAGATGAGAAGCAAAGAACCTTCCTATTGAGACTCCTTCCCAGCCTCCAGTGAAAGGTGAGACTGGCCCCCTCGTCCCCAGGTGGACCTGGCTGCCCGCTTTGGGTCTTGCCACATGAAGAAAGTCATTCTGCCCGGCAGAATTGCAGCAAGCCTGATTGTTTAACCCCAAATCCAGAAAATCCTTTGCCTTAGCCACATTCTTTTTGAGCTCCATAACAGGGGAGGAAGCTAAGGAGAATCATGCATCAAGGGAAAAAATATTCATATTCCCACTGAAAGGAAAGGTGAGTTGATTGAAAATACAGTATAACAGCAAGTGGTGCAGAAGTCCAGCCTGAAAAACAGTGCTGTGATGCCCAGGGAATGGGAAAACCACCCTGCCGCTTCCTGAGGTCCAGCCAAGGTCTGCGGTCATGACCGCCTATTCTCCTTCCATTCCCTCCAGCCTCACAGCATGTGATGGTGTACATGGCCCAAGTACAAAGGTTATGTATATATCAGAGCCCTTGGACTGAGAAAGAAAAATTGTTCCAGGAAATCATGTATTTTATCTGTGTGGAGGAAACCAGAGCCCTGAGAGTAGTTAACCCAGGAGCTTCCAGAGTTCCCCCAGAGTGGAAGCCCAATCTCCTTGGGCTCTGAAATCCATTGCCATGAGCCCAGTGGGCAGCCCAGAGGTTGAGGGGTGGCAAGGACGGAGGAGAGAGCCAGCAGACCTGAAGCTCCCCTGCCTTTAAGTGTTGAGTCACCTCCATCCCACCATCTTGAGACCACACTTCCAAAGATGTGCTTATCCTAGACATTAAGAAAAAAAGAGGGCTAAGAGAAGAAAAACACGGATAAAATAATATCCACAAGGTAGGAAATTTGGAGATTTTTGAAAGGTTAAAGAAGGAAAACTTTTGAAAAGACTGAAATATTTAAATATAATTCTTATTTTAAGAGTTTGGAATAATGAGATAATAATAGATACATAAAAGGAAACATTAGATGTCTATGAGATTTAAAAGTTAAAAATACAAAAGTAACCATTGAAAGCCAAAACCTGTGGAGACAGTAAGTTTACAGTGTAAAAGCAGAAGGTATTGAGGATAAAGAACAAGGGCAAAAATATAAAAGCTATAAAAGTAAAGAGGGTTTCTGAGAAATGCTTTTTGAGAAAAATAAAAGCAAAAATTTTGACAATTAGAGAGGTGGTAGGGGATAACATGAAAATACAAGCGGAACTGTTCAGGCGTTAAGTCAAGATAACGAAATAAGCTGCTACTTTGGCAAGGTAACAAGTTAATATATATAATATATGTCGAAAGCCACAAGTGCTCCCTTGCCAATTTCTATTGTGATTTTCTCTTTAACCCAAAAACTATTTTGGGGAATTGGTTTTATAGTTTTCAAATACATAGATTTATCTCTTGTCATTTGCTCTTTTTTTAACTGTAGATTTCTAGTTTAACTGCATTATAGTAAGGGGATATGATTGTTTTGTCAAGAGGGTCAATTTTTATAAATATTCAAAATGTGCTGGAAAATAATGCATAATTGCTTTGTTAGAAGCAGAATTCTCCATTTATCTAATTTGACCAACTTTTAAATTATGTTGTTGAAATCCTTTACATCATTTTTTAAATCAGCTTAATCTTTCTATTTCCTTATAATTATTCCTTGTAATTCTATTGGTTTTGCTTTATAAATATTGAGGCTATGCTAAGAACATACAAATTGGTTACTTCTTGCAAGATTGTTCTTTTCTTCTTATAAATGTTCCTCTTTTTTCTTTCTTTTTTTTTTTTTTTTTTTTTTGAGATGGAGTCTCCTCTGTTGCCCAGGCTGGAGTGCAGTTACATAATCTCAGCTCACTGCAGCCTCTCCCTCCTGGGTTCAAGTCATTCTCCTGCCTCAGCCTCCTGAGTTGCTGGGACTACAGGTCTGCAACACCATGCCTGGCTAATTTTTGTATTTTTTGTAGAGATGAGTATCTACCATGTTGGCCAGGGTGGTCTCAAATTTCTGACCTCAAGTGATCCACTCACCTGGGCCTCTCAAAGTTCTGGGATTACAGGCATGAACCACCACGCCCAGCCATAAATGTTCTTTTTTATCTGTATTTATGAATTTCTGACCTAAAATTTATTTGGTCTGCTATTGAATTTGCTATGTCAGTTTTCTTTTTATCACTGTTTATCTGATTTACCTTCTTTTCATTTAATTTTTTGGCTATTCTATGTCATTTCTTCTTAACTATGTCTCCTGTAAATAGCACAAAGCTGAATTTCAGTTTTAAAACTCAAAGCTAGGCCAGGTGCAGTGGCTCAAACCTGTAATCCCAACACTTTGGGAGGCCAAGGCAGGAGGATCACTTGTGCCCAGGAGTTTGAGACCAGTCTGGTCAACATAGTGAAATCTGATCTCTACAAAAAATACAGAAAATTAGCCAACCATGGTGGCATGCACCTGTCGTCCCAGCTACTCGGGAGGCTGAGGTGGGAGGATTACTTAAGCCTGGAAGTTGAGGCTACAGTGAGATCGTGCCACTATACTCCAGCCTGGGTGACACAGCAAGACCCTGTCTCAATAAATAAATAAAAATAAAATCTGAACATCTGTCTTTTAAAAGGCCTTCATCTATATCTATTGAGGACTGCAGCTTGAAAAAAAAAAAAAGAAATAAAAAACCTTCAACAATTTACATTTATTCTAACTACTGATCTATTTGGGGACATTTCTGTCATCTTATTCCTGTGGCTTTGGCTATGGTTTTTCCTTTTCTTCTTCTTTTTTCCTTTTCTAACTTCTCAAACTTTGATAATAGTTTATTTATTTCTTAACTTTTGCTGCTTTAGAAAGATATTGTGCTCTGTTTTTTAAGTTTTACTCCTTTATTTTTAGTAATCATAATTAACCATAAATATTTATAAGTTAAATTTATTCAGCATTTTTATTCTCCTCTCAAACAAGACAAGAATCTCAGTGTGCTTCAACTATTCACTCAATATCCTCTTCCTTGTGAATGTTGTCTAAATGTTGAAAATTTTTTTTAATGTACACACAAAGATTAGACTTTTTTCTTGTTATTTTTGTAAAATATACATTTCCAAGTACTTTATTTGTGTGTGTCGTTGCTTCTTAGATCCTGTACTTTCTCTCTTGGTTTACTTTTCCTCTCATGGAAATACATGTCTATTACTTCTTTCTGTGAGAATCTGTAGATGATACACACATTTAATCTGTTTGTCTGATAATTTATTTATTTTGCCTAATTCATAAATAATGGTTTTGCTGGGTATAAAATTCTAGGTTGTCCATTTTTCTCATCAGCACTTTGAAGATATTACTTTATTGTCTCCTCAAATCTATCTTTAAAATGTCTGATGTCATACTAATTATCATCTTGTATAGATTTACTGGTTTTTTGCAGTAGCCTTTAAAATTTTATCCTTATTCTTGATATCCAATGTTTAATTACATTAGCATTGCATATGACAAAGCATTATGTGTGGATTTATTTTTACTGATTCAGTGTACAATTTTAACCTGAGAGCCAATGGCTTTCTTCAACTCTTAAAAAGTCTCATCAATATACAAATGTCCTTCAACTTACAGTGGGTTATGTCTCAATAAAGTTTCAGGATGGGTTTATTGAGATAAAACCCAATCATAAATTAAGGAGCATATTGCTTTTACCCCATCATAAAGTAAAAAATTCATAAGTTAAAATATCATAAGTCAAAGATTATCTGTATCTTCACATATGACAATCCACCGTTGAACCAATTATTGACTTTTTCTGGAACTCTCATTATATGATTTTAGAGGCCCTTGAACACCCTACGGTGACTCTTTACTTCTCTTTCATATTTTTGTTTCTTTTTTGCTCTTTAGTACTTTCTGGTGACATTTCCAGTTCATCAATTTTCTCTTCAATAGTGTTCGGTCTAGAGTTTCCATTCAATTTGCTCTATTGAATTTTTAGATTTCATTTATCATTGTTCTTATTCCCAGGATTTCAAGTTGATTCTTTTCCATATTCACCTAGTGACATTGTATTTCTGCCTTTTAAAATTACTTCTTATTTATCTTTTAAATAAGTTTTCTTTCCTTGATACCTTTGACCATCCAAAGATGTAATGGCTCAACAAAATAGCAGCTATTTTTGATCATGTAGCAGTCCTAGGCAGGTGAACAGCTGTCCCCCAAAGAATCATTGAAGGACCCAGGTTGATGGGGACCCTGCCCTTTTTCACATGAGCTTCCAAGGTTACAATGGATATCTTTATCCCAGTCAGCTTATAAATGGAGAGTCTGAAAGAGCACATGTGAGAAGTGTTTCTGGGCCAGGTATGCAAATGGGACAAATAATTTCTACTGACATCTTATTGGCTAGGATTCAACCATATTCAATTTCTTAGCAAGGAAAGATAAAGAAATACAGTTTAGCTGTGTGCTTAACAAAAATAAAGATTACTTTTGTAACTAGCTAACTAGTCTTCTATTATCATTTTGCATGGAGTGAATTAATCTCTCAATAATTTGCTATGTTGATAAGATGTCCTTAGTGTTCATTTTCAATTTGTTTAGAAATTTTAGTTTGTGGCCGGGTGCGGTGGCTCATGCCTGTAATCCCAGCACTTTGGGAGGCCGAGGCAGGCAGATCCCGAGGTCAAGAGATTGAGACCATCCTGGCCAACATGGTGAAACCCTGTCTACTAAAAAATACAAAAATTAGCTGGGCTTGGTGGCATGCACCTGTGTAATCCCAGCTACTCAGGATGCTGAGGCAGGAGAATTGCTTGAACCTGGGAGGCAGACGTTGCAGTAAGCCGAGATCACGCCACTGCACTCCAGCCTGGTGCCTGGCAACAGAGCAAGACTCTGTCTCAAAAAAAAAAAAAAAGAAAAGAAATTTTAGTTTGTAGGCCAGGTATGATGGCTCATGCCTGTAATCCCAATGCTTTGGAAGGCCAAGGTGGGCAGATCACCTGAGGTCAAAAGTTTGAGACCAGCCTGGCCAACACGGCAAAACTCCATCTCTACTAAAAAATATAAAAATTAGTTGGGCATGGTGGGATGCACCTGCAGCCCCAGCTATTCAGGAGGCTGAGGCAGAAGAATTGCTTAAACCCAAGAGGCAGAGGTTGCAGTGAGCTGAGATTGCACCACTCACTCCAGCCTGGGCAACAGAGTAAGACTCCACCATCTAAAAAAAAAGCAATTTTAGTTTATAGGCTTCTATTGAGTGGAAATCTCTCTCTTTCACTTTCTTTCTCTCCCCCTTCTTTTTTTCTCTCTCTCTTTCTCTCCCCGTCTCTCCTCTCACTTCTCTCCTCTCTTCCTTCCTCATCTCTCTCCTCTTTCTCCACTTACCCCTCCCTGCCTAGCAGTTTGGTGGTCACCTCCAGCAGCATCTCTCTCAGATCTCCCAGTCTCGAACCAAATCTTATATTGATGGCTTAGGAATTCCATGTTGTGGTGAGTGAGATGCCTCAGATTCTGCCTTTGACACATCAGGTAGCTTGGCTCAAGTCCTAGATCTCCTTTCTCCAGCCCTCCTGGGTAGTTGTATAAGCCAGAGGCCCTGAAACACAAGTATGCAACCAGCAGTAGCCTTTTCCAGCCTTCTTTGCAGGGACAGCCCAATCCTAGCACCCAGGTACATGTAATGAGCCTGGCCCAGGACCCTTGCCCCACGTGAAGTATGTTTAGTGCCCATGACTTTGCAGCACATAAACTCTCATCCACTGTGCCTGCTTCAGGACCTAAATCCAAAAGTCCACATCCCCCCAAGTTGTGCTTCTGTTACATTTCTAGTCCATACAAATTTTGTCTTGTTTTTGAATGTGGCTATGATCTGTTGTTTTCTCTTTTCTATGTTATCTATCACTGATAAGTGATTTTTTTGAAGATTTATTGTGGGAATAATGAACTTACAACACCATCCGGATCCTGGTGAAACAAAATCAAGAGTCATTGTGGGAAGGAGTAGAAAAGGTAGAGGGAAATTAACTGAAATTTGCAAGAGTGAGAGGGACCAATAGCCCTCCCTGTCAGCTGCTCACTGTCATTCAATGTCCTGCATCCATAGAGAAGAGATACAAGTAGCAAGGTGCCTTCACCCATAAACCAAAGGCTCCTCCTGAACTCACAGATGTCTCCATGTAAGGGCATGGAGTAGAGTCTTTATTCAAAGATCCCTGGGACCCAGGACAAAATAAGTTGTAGTTATTCTCATTCCTATAAACTTCCTTGACAATCAATGTGCTGTATAAAGTAGCAGCATAGCACAGTGTGGTGGAAGATGGCATAGGTATTGGGCCCAAAGAACCTAGATTCAAGCCTCATTTCAGCCACTTTTGCCTGCAAGACTTTGGGCAGGTTGGTGAACCTCTCTGAGACTCACCTCTCACATCTGCAAAATGAGGGCAATAATAATATCTTCCTAAAAGTTGTATTTGTTTTAAATGAACAAGTATGCATAGAGTACCTGGTCTATGGCAGATACCATGTAAATATTTGTTAAATTAAAACACACACATATAGCTGAGCACAGTGGCTCATGCCTGTAATCCCAGCACTTTGGGAGGCCAAGGCAAGCAGGTTGCTTGAGCCCAGGAGTTCAAGACCAGCCTGAGCAACATGGCTAATCCCTGTCTCTACAAAAAAAAAAAAAAAAAAAAATATATATATATATATATAGAAATTAGCCGGGCATGCCGGGCATGGTGGTGTGTGCCTGTAGTCCCAGCTGCTTGTGAAGCTGAGGTGGGATGGTCACTTGAGCATGGGGAGGTTGAGGCTGCAGTGAGCCATGATCATGCCACTGCACTCAAGCCTGGGTGACAGAACAAGAAATTGTCCTTAAATGTATTATATTATACTATATTATATACTTAAGATGCAGAACTTTACACCACTACTTGGCCATCCCATCTACTGTCAGGGCCTCCCTATCACTGATGACTAATTCAAATCTGTGTCTCCAGTCTAGGCTTTCTCCAGACCCCCAGCTGTTTATTCCCAGCTGCCTATGGGTCATCTCTACTGGGATGTCCCACTGACACCTCAAACTAAACCAAACTAAACCAGTAAGCCCAAAACTAAGCCACCTTGCCCTGCATTCCCTCCTCAGTGTCAGTAGCATCTTCCACACTGAAAGGGACTCAGAGTCCTCCTCGATCCTGCCTTCCATGTCACTCCCCACTCCCTGCTTCCTTTTCTCCAGTGTGCAAACCACCTCCTTCTAACACACCCAACCTTGGCTGGTCTTCCCCTTCACACCCATCGTCTGCTCTCCACCCTTCTATTACTCACCATTAGGTCCTGGCACTCTGCAAGTGTCACATGAACTGTGGTTTCATGTCCGGTCTCTGGGTCTCTAATTCTACCATTCCTCCCTAATCCCTCTACCCTGCTGTCAAGAGTAGTGTTGTATTACAAACCTGATTACTTCTCTCTTCTTAAAACCCTTTAGTCACCCTCAGAGCAATGTGCAACCTGAGGATTCTGTGATCTGGAACCTCTTCAGCTGGCAGATGTGCCCTCCCTCTGAGGCAGCTGCAGCTGGAACCTAGATGCTTCTTCTCCCTGGAACGCCCTTCTCTACTCACTCTCGATGTACCTTTCAAGACTCAAATCAAGGATCACCACCTTTTAAAAACATTCTTAGCTGGGGGCTGTGGCTCATGCCTGTAATCCCAGCACTTTGGGAGGCCGAGGCAGGTGGACGAAGAGGTCAGGTGTTTGTGGCCAGCCTGGCCAACATGGTAAAAACCTGTCTCTACTAAAAAATATATATATAAATTAGTCATGTGTGGTGGCAGGCACCTGTATTCCCAGCTACTTGGGAGGCTAAGGCAGGAGAATTGCTGGAACCTGGAAGGTAGAGGTTGCAGTGAGCTGAGATCGCACCATTGTACTCTAGCCTGGGTGACAGAGAGACTCCATCTCAAAAAAGAAAAAAAGAAAAAAAAAACACCTTTCTTGACTTTGTTTTGTTTTTGGCTCCATTCTACCCTGTACAGACTTTTATCATATACTTTATTCAACGTACTTGTTCACACAACTCGACTCTGAGCTCCTGGGAGGCACAGGCTGGGTCCTCTTCACCTGAATCTTTGTATCCCCAGCACCTAGAATAGCATCTAGAATACCAAGGGCTCTCAGTTTACGACAAAGGAACATCATGAAAGGCCTCAGCTGAGTGTCCATCCTGACAGAGGAAGGGCTAAGATCTTGGCATAGAAACCAAACTGGGATGGATGTGGACGGGGAGGGATAGGGCTTAGCAGTAACACACTTTATACAGAATTTAATTCTTCGGGTCATAAGGCCTCAAGCAAAAGAGTAATACATTTTATAACATAAAAAGCAAAAACTATTAACCAGAAAAAAACTACCCCAAAAACAAAGTAGGTGAAATAATTGCAATCATATCACAAAATCATATCATAATTTTCTCAATATACAAAGAGTTCTTACAAATCATTAAGAAAAAATCATTCATTCAATGAAAAAAAGTAAACAGAGTATACAAATAGGCTTTCACAGAAAACATAAAAATGATTTTTTTTTTTTTGAGACAGGATCTCACTCTGCCACCCAGGCTGTATGCAGTAGTGTAGTAGTATGATCTTGGTTTACTGCAGCCTCAGTCTCCCAGGCTCAAGCTGTTTTCCCATCCCAGCTACCTATCCCCTGAGTAGCTGGGACCATAGGCACGCACCACCACACCCAGCTAATTTTGTTTATATTTTTGTAGAGATGAGGCCTCACTATGTTGCCCAGGCTGGTTTGAACTCCTGTCATCAAGCAATCCTTCCACCTCAGCCTCTTAAAGTGTTGGGATTACAGGCATAAGTCACTGCACCTGGCCAAAAATGATATTTTAACCATATGAAAACATATTTTACTTTATTTATGATTAAAGAAATGCAAATCCAAATGATGAGTGCCAATTTTCAGAATGGAAAAACTGCCTAAGTCTGGTAATATTAATACATCATGGGGTCCAGGTGGCCCAGGTATGAAGGAGCCTGCCTTCCTCAACCCTTCGGTGAAAGTGGAACTTTCTGCAACACTTATTTCCACAGAGAAAGTTGTCAATGTCTTTAACATTTTAAATTCACACACATTTAATCCAAATAATTGTATGGGGAAGGAAACAGGGAGGGGGTTAAGATAGGGAAAAGCTGGCCTGTGATTTCAGAATATATTTATTCTGCCATGACTTAAGCCCTGGGCTCTGCTCCAGAATTCTTGTCTGAATAGTTTGCTGTTCATGGAGGCTGTTTACATTATTGGTTCTTTTTTCGGCAGTCAGACATTGTTCCTTGGCTCTAGGACCAAGGAGTTGTGCTTCCCATCATTAGAAAGATGATGCAAGAGGTCCGCCTTCAGTTTGACCTGCTTGCTGGGATGAGAGTTGTTTGTTTTCAATAACAGCAATGTGTTTGCACAGCTCTTTCGTGGACACTGTTACTGCTAACTCAACGTCCATTCTCCTTTCTTTTTTTCTAAAAGAACTTTGAATTTTTTTAGGTATCTACCTCTCCTACACATAGTCCACGTATCTCAGTGAAAGATGACACCACCCCAGAGCCAGCTTTGATTCGTTGGTCTAAATAAAGATATTTGCATCCTCCTTTCAGTGACTGGTTCAGACATGGCTGTGAAAGCTGATAAGAAACAAGAGGAAGCTACTATCAAGGGAGGGCAGGATGCTGGGAGGGGAAGACTACAGCAACCGAAAATTGATTACACACTGGGGATTATTCAAATGAGCAAATAGGATGAGAATTATGGTACCCAAGTTTATCACTCTTGGAGTAGGGAATCATCCACATGGAAAGAGAGAAACTAGTTTGACCCTGTGGTGTGGTGTTGTGTTGGAATTGGAAACATTGGTGTGAAGTCATGGATTTCAATATGTAGATTGATCAATGTAGAAATAGGCGTAGATGTAAATGCAGGTATATATAACAAAATAGAGTTCCTAGCCTTGTCCACTGAGAGAATCTAGAAGGAATGACACCCAGTAGCAATGAGCATACTTAGTATCCAAATTTTGGCTCCTGAATACCTTTCTCCACTAAATGGAGCTAGGACTACTTACCAAAAAAATGGCTGGTTTCATGATTTGAGCAGAGAAAGGACAAAATGAGCCTGGAACATCTTCTACCAGAAAGTAGGGATGTGCCCAAAGAATTAAGAGACATTTCAAAAGGACACGGAGTCCAGCTTAAAGGGGTTCCCACCAGTCAAATAAAAAAGAATCTCAGTATCAAAATAAATAACAGTAGTTACAGATCATAACCCACTAAATGAATTAGGAATTCATGAGTTTATACTAATATAGATAAATTAAGATATTAAATGTTTGATAAGAAGGTATATATTCACAGTGTCTCAAAGTACCTTCCTGCAACTTAATAAACAAAGGAAAAAATAAGTTAAGGACCGTGGAGAAGCGTGGCAGATACTGTTTTAATCAAGTGGTCAAAACTAACATCTCCCACAATGAAACAAATCAAAATCATGTGCCAGGTCATAAGATGCAATGAAACAAACATTGCATTATTTTTTGTGATATTCCTGCCAAAGATGCAAAACGTGAATCCAATCATAAGGAAATATTAGAGAAACGCAAACCAAGGGATCTTCAATAAAATAACTGGGCTATATAGTCTTTTAAAATGTCAAAGTAATTAAAATTGGAGATCCTGTGAGGGACATTATCTGGACAAGTGGCAAAACTTGAATGGAAGGCCAGGCGCCATGGCTTATGCCTGTAATCCCAGAACTTTGGGAGGTCGAGGCAGGTGGATCACCCGAGGTCAGGAGTTCAAGACCAGCCTGGACAACATGGATAAAACCTCAGCTCTACTAAAAATACAAAAATTAGCCAGGCATGGTGGCATGCACCTGTAATCCCAGCTACTCAGGAGGCTGAGGTAGAAAAATTGCTTGAACCTGGGAGGTGGAGGTTTCAGTGAGCCAAGATCGCACCATTGCACTCTTGCCAGGTTGACAGAATGAGACTTCGTTTCAACGACAACAACAAAAACTGGAATGGCATCTCTGATTTAGAATTTTGGTGTTGGGTAGGAGAGTGTCTTTGTTCCATCAGCAATATATATACACTAAATTACCCTGGTGCACAGAACTCCATGTCAGCAAATTACTCTCAAATAATTTGGAGAAATAACTTTTTCGTACAGTTCTTTTTTGTACAGTTTTGAGGCTTTTCTCTAAATTGTAGATTGTTTCCCAAAAAAATAGAAAGAAAATAAAACAAATAGAAAGAAATGTTCTTAAGATACAAGGAGACTATTAATGTTACTGAAAACTTCTAGAAAAGTCTTTTTTCCTCCTCCTGAAGGCTTCCTGAAAGAAACTTTTTTTCTCCTCTGGATAATCCCGAGCATTGAGATGGGACCCAGAAAATCATGTGATTGTCTCACTGCCAGCCTGAGAAGAAAGCAGAACCAACAGGATCACAGGGAAAGATCTGGGGCCACAGGATCAAACCCGTCTGGATTCCTGTGGACTGTCAGCCACAGGAGTCACTAAAATTCCTTGTCACTTAAGCTTGTCATGTTGGGTTTTCAATTATTTGCCACAAAAGATATCCTGACTTATACATAATCATCAAAAAAGAACTCCAGTGTCCTCTGACAATGAACCCCAGCCTCACTGTGACACAGGTTATCCATTTATAAAATCCTTATGTAGAAACCTCCCTCCTGGGTAGTAATGGGTCCTTGTTATGACATGGATGATAGGTAAACATGCACAGTGTAACCTCTTAAGCACCTCCACTGTGACTTTCAGATTCCAAGTAAAAAGCATTCCAGGAAGTCAAGAAATATGCTGAGCTTATCACACTGGGCATCGTATGGAGCTCTCTAGCAACCAAACTGAACTCAGTCCAAGATCATTTTTACCACTCTGCAACAAATGTCCCCAGGCCTTCCCTTTCTACCTAAAAACCTTATTTGATTCTATTTAAATGTCTGTTAACTTTACTCTTCTGATTGGATCTTATCACTCTCTTCTCAGAAACTTTGAATAACTCACCAATACCTGAGAGACAGTCTTTTATCTCATCATGGCACTCAGGGGCTCCCCTGGCAGATCCCAAACCATCCTTCACGTCTGTCATCTCTATCTCAGTGCATTTTATTCTCCAGGAACACTGTGGAGAAGGGAGTTACAAATATGGAAAGTAAGGCCAGGTGCGGTGGCTCAGGCCTGTAATCCCAGTACTGTGAGAGCCCAAGGCAGGTGAATCACCTGAGGTCAGGAGTTCAAGAAGAGCCTGACCAACATGGTGAAATACTGTCTCTACTAAAACACAAAAATTAGCTGGGGCATGTTGGTGGGCACCTGTAATCCCAGCTACTTGGGAGGCTGAGGCAGGACAATTGCTTGAACCCTGGAGGCAGAGGTTGCAGTGAGCCGAGACTGCATCACTGCACTTCAGCCTAAGCAACACAGCAAGACTTAATCTAAAAAAAAAAAAATATATATATATATATATATGGAAAGTGAGAAAACTAAACTGAACTTTGAGGTGCTGTTTGGAATTGAAGACATTGGTGTAAAATCACAGACTTGAATCCACATAGATAGGTATGGAATCTATGTAGGTATGTTCCTGATGTAAATTTATCTAGGTATATTCCTGATGTAAATCTATCTAATGTAAATCACAAACATATCAGGATAGATTCCCTGTCCACTGAGAACTAGAAGCCACAATACCCCAATATCAATGGGAATACCTAGTTGCTATAAATATCATTATTTTTTACATCTTTATGCCCATATATACCTAATCCTACAGTTTTCTACATTAAAACACCTCACCTATGCCCTGCCTACTGAAATTCTATTGAAGTGAAATTATAAAATGTAAAGCACCGAGTACATGTCATCAACTATTTTTTATCCCTGACTCTCAGTCAAAGTCTGGCTCAAATGCCCTCTCTCCTATGACACTTCACTGGGAATATGCAAGTAGAATTAGCATCTCCTACCTCTGTGCCCATGACCCATTTCCCATGAGCCTCTAGATAGCATCCATGCATCCTTCGTCCTGTTGGTGATGGCTCCCCAACATCCTGTGGATTTTTGTGGGAGGATCTAACTCTGTCTCTGCTTGTGCTTCTAGCCCCTAGCACAGGACCTGGCAAATATTAGGTGCTCGATAAAGGCATTTTGAATTAAAAGGAGTCTTTCTCCACAAAATAGACTGGAGCTCACTGGCCTGCCTCCAGAGCCAATCCCTGGCCTTGGCCTCATTCCCACTGAACTCTACCCAAGGAAGCCAACCATTTATAGGGAATCCAGGACAAAACCACCAGAGCCCTTTGTTCAGCCCTATTTCTATAGACGATTTCACTTTGCTGAACAAGAGGTAGTCTTCAGAGAGCTGACATGCCTGATTGCCAGGCCTTTCACAGAAATGTTTTACTTAATGCTTTGCTTTGCTGCAGAGTATGTCTGCCTCCACTTTGCAGCCGGAAGTACTAGACACATGAAAAGAAAGTTCCTGTTTTGATAACAGCTTCTGTAGAGCTTGGCTGTACCAGGCTGGGTAAGCTCCCTGACAGGGTAAGGAAATGACCACATTCTGGCTCCAAGGGAAGGCTGTGGAACTCCAAATATGTCAGACTGAGGGAAGCTCCTGCCCAGGAAGAAAGCTGTTGTGAGATAGAGATGAAAATCCCAGTGTTCTTGGCTCAGGGGTTTAATTTCATTAACTGTGCAATTGGCAAAGTGCAGCAGAGAGATGCTTTGCAGCCCAAGGATCTTACATGGCCACAGGCAATGGCAAATCTTCCCATTAAGGTCCCATCTGACCTCACTGATGGCCTCCATTCATTTTCTATTGCTGCCAGAACAAATCCCCACAAATTCAGTGGCTTAAAAGAATGCCTAAGTATTATCTCACAGTTCTGTAGCTCAGAAGTTTGGGTGCAGTGTGGTTCAACTGGGTCTTCTTTATTTTTATGTTTTAGAGATAGAATCTTGCTCGCTCTGTTGTCCAGGCTGGAGTGCAGTGGCAAGATCATAGCTTGTTGTGAAACCACCATGGCAAAATTAAAACTGAGACAGCTGAAGAGATGTGACCTAACCAACTCCATCTTGCTTTTAACCTCCAAGCTGTCCTTGTTCATTCCTGGGAGTAGGCCAAAGTAACTTTGGGAGGAACTTAGTTTGTAGTTTATAGTTTAAAACAGCCCTTTACCAAAACAAACCTTCTTCTTGCCTGGGGACTAGACTGACTTTGTAGGGCTAAAAAAATTAGCCACAAGATTAGAAATGATGGTTTAAGAGTCATGTAACTAGAGGCTACAAGATTCTGACCCTCCCCACGTTGCCCCTGGAGATCACTATTTTTAAAACTAAGATCAGTGCTTGAGATATTTTGCAGACCCTGTACTTGATGGATCCACTGGCACCACTCAGATTGATAAACTGGCTCATCTGATCTTGTGGTCCCCAGGAACTGACTCAAAGCAAGACGACAGCTTCGACTCCCTGTGATTTCTCTCTGACCTTGCCAATCAGCACTCCCAACTCACCAGCCACCACCCATCAAATCATCCTTAAAAACTCTGATCCCCGAATGCTAAAGGAGACTGATTTGAATACTCATAAAACTCTGGTCTCCTGCACAGCTGGCTCTACGTGAATTACTCTATTGCAATTCTCCTGTCTTGATAGATCAGCTTTGTCTAGGCAGCAGGCAAGGTGAACCTGCTGGGCAGTTACAGTTGCAGGCTTGAACTCCCAGGCTACCACCTCAGCCTACCCGAGTAGCTGGAACTACAGGCAGGCACCACCACATCTTGCTAATTTTTGTCTGTTGTTGTTGTGTTTGTTTGTTTGCTTGCTTGTTTTAGAGATGGGAGCTCACTGTTTTGTCCAGGCTGGTCTCAAACTCCTGAGCTCATGTGATCCTCCCACCTCAGCCTCTCAAAGTGCTGGGATTACAAGTGGGAGCCACCATACTCAGGCTGGATCCTCTTTAGAGTCTTGTGGGGTAAAATCGAGCTATCAACAGAACCACAATCCTTAGCGGGGGCTCTGGAGAAGAATCTGCTTCCAAGCTCACCGAAATGCCTGGCCAAATTCAGTTCCTTGTGCCTGCCAGTTGAGGGCCACGCTCAGTTCCTAAAGGCCTCTCTTGAATCTCTTGTCTCCTCCTTCCCAGAACCAACAACGGCACACTGAATCCCTTCTTAGAAATGCACAATGAAACTCCTTGACTTCCTTTCTGCTGCATCTCTCTGACTCAACCCAGAGAGAGTTCCCTGCTTTTAAGAGCTCAGATGATTCACTTGGGCCCATCTGGGGAGTCTCCCTGTCTTAAGACCAGTAACGCACTTACATCTGCAAACTCTCTTTGGCCATGTAAGGTAACATGTTCCCAAGTTCCAGGCATTATGGCGTGGACTTCTTTGGGGAATCATATTGGACCTATAACAAGGCTCTACATTTTCATTACCAAAGTAGGACTCCACCTGGCATGAGTATAATTGGGCTTTTTTGATGGAGAGTACAGCTGGTTTTTGTTTTGCAATTTGCAGAAAAAATTTTTAAATCTCCAAATATAGAAAATCTCAGTCTTTGAGCATGTTTCCGAGACACATTACTGTTTGTCCTTACGCTTATGTGATTGTACCCACAGCCAATCCCTGACATCTGGAAACTGCCAAGAGGCGTGGACAGATCCAGAGAGCCCAGGAATGGTGTCCAAGAGGTCTCTTGGGGCCAGGTGAGAGACCAATATTAGAAAACACAGAGCCAGGCATGGCAGATCACACCTGTAATCCCAGTACTTTGTGAGGCCAAGGCAGGAGGATTGCTTGAGTCCAGGAGTTTGAGATCAGCCTAAGCAACATAGCAAGACATTAAATAAATAAATAAATAAATAAATAAATAAAGCAGAAAACAAAAAACAGCATCAGTTACTAAAGAACATGCACTTAAAGTTAGTCCAAAACAGGCTGAAATTCCCATTTTTTTGATGGCATAGCCAATGCCCAAGGTCTAGGATCATTGATTGCTAAGACAAGTTGGAAAAACTGATAATGGGCACAAGTTCTAATAGAAGCAACCAGCCTCCATTATCAGAACTGGGGAGACTTTGGTACAGTCAAGGAAAACTGAGATTCAAGAAAGGAAATCCATTTTCTAGAAGAGCTGGGGTAGCAGGCAGGGACTGTATAATAAGGAATAAATGCAGAAAGTGGGTTTCTATGTCAAAGCAGGTCCAAAAATGGGATAAGCTAGATAAGAATAGGTAAACCCTATAGTGTCCCTGCTTTGGGGTTGAATCAGATCCACAGGGCTCTCAAAACTTTAGGAAGAAGGAAGGAGTCCACTTACATGTCCTGTTCAAGGCACAGTAGATATAACCGTGTGCAAATCACATCCCTACCTTCAAGAATCATACAGTCTAGGAGGCAGTTATTTTACCATGTGCTAGGCCTGTGGCGGCACACAGGAAGAATGAGATAGGCTTCTAGAAGTGATTCTGCATAAAGGCCTAATGCTCAAGGAGAAGTTAGGTGGATGAATAGGTAGTCTCCAGCAAAGATGTGGCAAGACCCATAATAGGGAGAAAACATGGTATTTTAGGAGTTTAGCAAGTCATTTAGCAAGGACAGGGTGTATGTCATATGAAGTCCACTTTCCTCCCACTAAAATCTCACTGTTTAATGTTTCATTTTCACGTCGAGCATCTGGACAGTGTTTTAATGCTGTTATTGCAGTGAAAATGTCTGGAATTCCCTAGAAATGTCTCTCTCCTTCTCCCATCTTCTTCTCCTAATACCCCCGACCCTCACCCCGAATGTCAGGATTCAAGAGTAACCAACCAGCACAAAATTTTCTTTCAGCACTAAAAGAGTTGGAGCCAAGACTGGTCCTTCAGTGCCTCTTCTATTTGCTGAGGTCCAGCCCACTTCTTGGCCCCTGGTAGCCTTGGGCCTTATCATGACTGGCACTCTTCTGGGGTTCACAGTCACCAATTTGGAAATGAATCTTGGACCAGATGGACACGCTTCTTCGTTTCTCAGAATGACTTCCAGCCAGAAAGACATGTGCTTTATTTTCTCCATTGAATCTTTATGCTATCTACTCTCTACTCCATGCTGTCTACTTGATTTATCTGGCCATGATTCCTGCTCAAGCTGAATGGTTGAGACAACTACTGCATTTAACAAACATGGTCCAAACCATAAAGCTATGCATTGCATTATACCAAGTCAAGAATGCCAATTGGCTGAAATTTTGTTGGGCCAGAATATGAAGATAAACTAGAATCCTTGAGAGTTAACCATCTACTTCAGAGTAAAGTTCATTATTCAAGAGAAATGTTGTTCTAACACTGGGCCTTCTGTTTCATATTGGGTTTTTAATGTTGAGTCAAGGGAATCCTACTTGGCATGTAATTATCATGCTCTGCCTTCTCTAAATAACATTCAAACATCCCCTTGTAAATGTAGCAAATACCTCTCTCTGAATTTTTAGCATGCTTGGAATTGTCTATGATTTGAGCCAAACCGTGTTTTCCTAATAGCACATAAAACCAATAGCAAACAGGAGCAATAAAGTGGCTTCACCAAGGGGTACTAGCTCTGAAAGTTCTGTCTGCTCCAGCTGGTTTCTCCTCCTGCCTGGGTGTAGTCCCAAGAATGGAGGTACTAGAAATCTGTGGAGTTGCTATAACTAAGCCTCTAAACTAGCCCAGGTTCTCCAGAAAAATAGAATCAGTAGGATATATATATACAGAGAGAGTACAAGGGGAGGTTTCTTTTAAGGAAATGGTTCCCACAGTTATGGAGGCCAGCTAGCCCAAAATCTGCAGGGTGGCCTGTAGGCTGGAGACCCAGGAGAGCTGATGCTGCAGTTCAGTGTCAAAGGCCATCAGGCTGAGAACTCAGGAAAGAGCCAATGCCTCAATCTGAGTCCAGAGGTTGTCTGCTGGCAGAATTTCCTCTTGCTTGGGGAAGGTCAGTCTTTTGTCCTATTCAGGTCTTCAACTGATTGTATGAGGCCCACCCACACTGTGGAGGGCGATCTGCTTTACTCAAAGTCTGCTTTGCTCAAACTGATTTAAATGTCAGTATCATCCAAAACACTCTCATAAAAACATCCAGAATAATGCTTGACCACATTCCTGGACAATGGCCCAGCCACGTTGATACATAAAATTAACCTTCCCAACCTCTAATCAGAACATTCTCCCTTTCCTTCTCTGACAAAGGCCCCAGGACCTCTGTGGCTTTCCTCTCCTTTTTGTGGCTGTCCCACCTCTTACTCCCCTGGGTTCTTCTGCCCAAATCTGACTGAAGAGAGAGCTCAACCTCCCTACCTTATTCCACTGAAGACGTTAGGGGAACAGGGCCATTGTGTCTGCAAGGTTTTCTACTAATCATGACCAGAAACAAGGCATAATAAAAACTAAAAATGGGGAGGTTCCAGGGTTAGACAATCACACTGTGCTCTTCCCACTTTTTCTGACTCCCTTTCTGAGATCGTCACTGGACATTTTGGACTTCTGTTATCTACGTATGTCCTTGAAGGTTGATCTTATCTGACCTTGGTTACAACAGGGCAAAACAGAAGCCAACACGAAGCCTTTAGTCTACAGAGGGTGGTTTGCATTTCTGAGGAAACTTCCAACTGCTCCCTCTGGCTGTGTTCTTACAGGGACATTCCCTTGGGACATATTCTCCCTGAAGGCTTGTCCCTAGAGAGGAATTTATAAAATCTTTAGAACACTCTGTATAACTATTTCAAAGAACCTAGGTTTTTAACTTGGCAGAAAACAGTTACCAATCCTTCCTCCTCCTCTGCCCCTCACCAAGAATTCCACCTTTTCTGAACAAGAACGCAGTGGCTCTGTGCCAAGGCCATCAGCACTGCCTGCTGTCCAGCCCTCTTTACCTCCCAGATCTAGCGCCCGCCATTTCTTGATCCTCATTGTTCTTGGGCTAAGCTTCCGGCCCTTTCCACAGCCAAGCCAGGTGGACAAAACTGGCACGTTGTGGCTTTTTCTCACCTCTTCTTAATTATTAGACTCTCTTAGGGCTTTCACTATTATTATTCTAGAGGAGGAAAAATGATGTAGGATCTTAAGCAGCCACCATTCTATTTTGTGTCTTTAGGAATGTGATTACTCATGTAAGTAGAATTACACAATATTTCACCTTATGTATCTGGCTTATTTCACTTAACATATTGTCCTCCAGGTTCATCCCTGTTGTAGCATGTATCAGAACGTCCTTCCTTTCAAAGGCTAAATCACATTCCTTTGTGTGGATATGTCACTTTTTTATCCATTCATCTGTTGGTGGATACTTGGTTTCTACCTTTTGGCTATTGTGAGTAATGCTGCTATTAACATGGGTGTACAAATATCTGTCTGAGACTCTGCTTCCAGTCCATCTGTGTATATATTAGGAAGCAGAATTGCTGGATCGTATGGTAATTTTATGTTAATTATTTTGAGGAATGCCATACTCCAGTATTTGCTTTTAGCGTGATGATTGTACAACATCAGAATGTTTGTAAATCCCCATCTCACAGGATCCAGCTATATAGGCCATACTATCTCTCAGTATTGTCTAGAAACTAGTCTTGGATCCTAGAGCATTCTGACAACAAGTCGGAAGAGATTCTAAAGGTCATCTAGGCCAACCTCATCTTCTTATCAAAGAGGATGTAGTGGCCCAGAGAGGTGACATGACTTGCCCACAGCCACACAGTCTGTTGGAAAGAGAACCAGGGCAGAGCCTGGACCACAGCCAATACTGTGTCCACCAGACCACAGAAGATATACCAAAAAAACATGTGCTCAAATCCCTGAAATCACAAAGGATTTGTGGCCCCTAAAGAAGGAAAGGCACTGGATAGAGCTCACCCTCGCCCAGCATGGTTGCAAGGGTAGGGCTTGCCCCACTGCACAAGCCCTGGGTGCTGGGCCTGACAGATGCTCTAATGGCCTCATGAGCCACCACATTCTAGGCCCAGTCCACCTCGCCTGGTGCCCGCCAGCCAGTTCACCCCAGGGAGGCCAGGCCCAGCTGCACACAGGCCTGCTTCCTTACTGTCGTCCTTCAGGACATCTCCTGTGATGCCTGACCTGCCTGCCTGTCTGTGTTATTCTTGTCAATGATCCATCCTCTCCTGCCGAGTCTGAAACACACACAGTAACTTCTGGAAGGCTTGCCGTTTCATCACCTGTCTCAGGGTGGGCTGAGCTGACCCTTGACAAAATGCAAATTAAGTGGTTATCTTCATTTTCCCTTTGAATTTTCTTTCCTCCCCATTTTGGTTGTCTTCTCCAAGTTCCCAAAACTCTGAGGTTGTCCTCAGGATACCAGGAGCTTCCCGCCACAGCATTCAGCCACAACCACATGACCTCTATGGGCAAGACCTCCTTCCAAACTTGTCCCTTGGACACTGAAACACTCCTTGTCTTTCTCGCTCTTAGTGAGTTGCCATATTGGAAAGCAGACCAATACAATTTTTTCCCAGTGACAGTAGTGAAACTATCTCAGACATTATTGGATGAGCTTTGTTGTACAAAAACCAATTTCTTGTCCATTATCTCAAATGATCCCAACCTAGTCTGGCAGAACTATGCAAGGAAAAGATGAAATTCATAATTTTATTGACCAGAACACTGATACTCAAGAAACTGTGTACTGGGCCCAAGAGCATGCAATTAAGACTCCAGGTCTCAGAGGAGTTTCATGCTCTATTACGGAGTTCTACAAGGGATCATGCCAGATAACAGGCAAATGGGCAAATCATCATGGATTCTAAACCCTTCAACACAGGACTCATGGGGATGTCATAGTGTGGCAAAGGAGTGGCTCTCCATGGAACCTGGCTGAGCCTCAGCTTTCTCAACTGAAGATGAGGCTAATGTCACCCCAGGGACATCATGAGGGTTGGTGGAACCCAGAGAGGTACACTGGGGGCCTGCAAGGAACTGGGAAACTGCAGGGATTTGGGAGGACTCATGGGGCGCAACAGGAGGGTCACTTCTATAAGGCCTTTCAAATCTCACCAAAATACTAGATGCCTAAGACTCGGAATGTCAGAGCCTTACCTTAGGGCAACAGCCTCTTGGGGAAGCACCTGGGCCCTGAGCAAGGTAGATTCCAGTTCCCCTGTAACGGCCTAGATGAGGGGTCCAGGTTGAGGATGGCGCAGGCTGCAGCTGCAGAGCAAGTGCTCTTGGGGTGTGCATGCTCCTACAGGCTGAGGGCTGCGTGCCACCCACTCAAGTGCTGCCCACGCTCCTGCCTGTGAATGTGCAAGGCAGAGGAGGCTGCAACTGTGAGAAGATGCAAAGGAGGTGGGGGAAGTTACATCTCCTCTCCCACCTCTAGAAATCCTCTTCCAAATGCACCAGAATGCAGAGATGGAGGTGAGGACTCCAGTGTGACCTGTGGGGCCCAGGCACAGCTGCATTTCTCAGCAGCGGTGGCCTTTCCATCAGCAAGGCACTGGATGCTCTGGGGAAGGAGGTGTGCATGGCTTCATTCTAAACCACTGCCCTGCCACTACCTAGTTACAAGGAACCTTGCTGAGCCTCAGCTTTCTCAACTGAAGATGAGGCTAATGCCACCCCTGGGAGTGAAATGAGGGTCGGTGGAGCCCAGGCTGAGGTACGCTGGAGACCTGCAAGAAACACTTCTTTGAGAAGACTGTTCAGGAGCCTGGTAGGTTGCCCTACCCATAAGCAAAGGGCTCCGTGGGTGGGATGACAATATCACTAGTCCTTTTTCTGATTAACCTCCAGGCAACATTCAAGTTGTATTTTCAATCCAAGCTATACAATATAATACCTGGGGTGTCTTAGACCCTCCCCCAGAGATTCTGAGGCAATCATCAATAGAAGTCCCAGGATAGGGACAGTGAAAGCTTCCCCAGGTGGCTCTAACATGCAGCTGACAGTGAGAACTCCTGTCCAATAGGAACTGTAGACGGGGGCCATGTTGTGAAGGACAGATCATTCTTGCAGGTTCCAGGTGGGGCACAAGAGGGAGAGTGTGGCTGGAGAGGAGGCAGGATGAGGGTGCTAGGGCACCTTGAAGAAACGGAGGTGGCAGACAAAAGCCCAGGGACACCCCAGGCCTACTTTCCCACAGCCTTGCTGGGCTCTTAATGATGGGGCGCCTGGGGTTTGAGCGCCCATGAAAGAAAGGACTGAAAGGACAGGCTAACAGCCTTCTTATAAGTGTGCCATGGATGCACGCCCATTTTGCTGCTCCCACATGAGATTAAAGAACTGTTCTGTGCTTTGCATTCCTGCAACATGCTCACAGTTTACAAAGTGCCTTCACAACACTTATCTCACTGGAATCCTCCAGGAGCTCTGGGAGGGGCAGGGCAGCCCCCGGCATCTCCACGTTTCACAGATGAGGAAACAGGCTCAGAAGATTAGGTGAGGTGCCTGGTTCCGAGACACTGCCGAGGCAGAGCCGGGCTGGAATTCAGCCTTCACAAGGCAGAAGTGCTCCTGGGGTCTTCCCTAGGAGACTATGAGTCACGGTGGTTTCTACCAAAACTCCGTCCGCAGCACAACCATGTTCATACATGAAGTTGAGAAATTTGGCCCAGCTCTTTCCAGTTTGCCCAGGACTTCCCAGTTTTTGCAAGGAAAGTCCCATGTCTCGGGAAACCCCTCCATCCTGAGCAAACCCAGTTCTATACCTTATCGAAACAGAATATGTGCAACTATTTGATATGTTTGAACACATACACACACCAAAATGCATTTCCTGGTAAATGATACAGATACTCTGAGGCATAGACAGTTTCCGAATTAACTCAATATTTAGACAAATCTTTCCTTGGTAATATGACCTATTTATAAAGAATGCAGTGAAAAAAACATAAGGTTATTGTGCAAGACACACTTTGTTGTGCCTGTGTGCATTTTATTTTTATATTTTGCCCTAATTTGATATTTTAGTTACAAAGAACTATTTTATAAAATCCACATTTGACTGATTTATCAGTTATCTTTTACTTGTAAAACTGGAAGGATTCTGCTATTATGTATCTCTTGGTAAAAGCCTCTGTGGGAAGCCAGTGTATTTGGGCTATGGGAGCCATAACTGGGGACAGAGGTTCTTAACGTTTTTAGGCCATGACCCCTTTGGCTAGCTGGTAAAGCTTGTGGTCTCCTTAAAAGAGTGCCCTCCCTTCCTTCCCTCCCTCCCTCCCTCCTTCCCTCCCTTCCTTCCTTCTCCCCTCCCCTCCCATCCCTCCCTCTCTCCTTCCCTACCTTTCTCCCTCTCTCCCTCTCTCCCTCTCTCCCTCTCTCTCTCTCCCTCTCTCCTTCCCTCCCTCTCTCCTTCCCTCCCTCTCTCCTTCCCTCCCTCTCTCTCTCCCTGTCCCCCTCCCTCCCTCTCTCCCTCTCCCCCCTCCCCCTCTCTCACTCTCTTCCTTTCTTTTTTCTTTCTTGCTTTTCTCTCTTTCTTTTCTCTCTTTCTCTCTCCTTCCTTCCTTTCCTTCTTTCCTTCTTTCTTTCTTTTCTTTTCTTTTCCTTCTTGTTAAGACAGATCTCACTCTGTCACCCAGGCTTGAGTGCAGTGGTGCAATCATGGCTCACTGCAACCCCTGCCTCCCCAGCTCAAGTGATCTTCCCACTTCAGCCTTCTAAGTAGCTGGGACTACGCGTACACACTACCATACCCGGCTATACTTTTGGCATTTTTAGTAGAGATGGGATCTCACTATATAATCTAGGCTAGTCTAGAAATCCTGGGCTCAAGTGACCCTCTTGCCTTGACCACCCAAAGTGCTGGGATTACAGGCGTGAACCACCATATCAAGCCAGAATAGCATTTTCAATAAACAAAACACAAATGATGAAAGGAAATACAGCTATCAAGATATTAAAATATTTACATTATTACATTTGTTTCCTCATTAACACATTAATTAAGGTCTAGTGGCAGCTCTAATAACCACCATGATGTTGAAATATAACGAGTATAAATGACATCTCAAGATAACTGCAACAACTATAGCGTGGGAGGAAAGTATCTGTGATTTCTCTTCGTAGCAAATTCACAGGTACCACTGCTATTACTGTGGTTTGTTGCCTGCCCTCATACATGAAAGAAATGCAAAATTTCAGTTCACAATTATACAAATAAAGACCTAATTTTTTTCTCATGCAAGACCATGAACCCCTTGACATTGGGTTCAGAACCCTTGGCCTAAACGTTTTATCACACATCTGGTTAGTGAACCCTAATTATTAACGAATTTTCGGTTCTTCAGACAGCATTTCTTAAACCCTGTTCGCTGGAGTCCCACTTTTAGGAAATGGCAAAAGTTGTCTGCTGTGGGTCGAATCTGTCCTCCTAAAACATATGGTGATATCCTAACCACTGGTACCTTTGATTGTGACCATATTTGTCAATAAGGTGTTTGCAGATGCAATGAAGGTAAGGTGAGGTCATACTGGATTTGGTTGGGCCTTGACCTAGTGGATTGCTGCTCTGACAAGAGAGAAGAGGAGACACAGACATGCGGGGAGAGCACATGTAACGGTGAAGGCAGAGTTCGGAGTGACACTGATATACCACGGAGCCCCACGGATTGTTGGCAACAGCAGAAGTGAAGGAAAGGCGGGGAGCAGACCCTCTCCCTAGAACCTGCAGACAGCATGGCCCCACCAACAACTTGATTTCAGACTTCCAGACGCCAAACCCATGAAAAAATAAATTTCTGTTGTTTTGAGTTACCCGATTTGTGGCACTAGGAGACTAATACAATATTTTTTTAAAACAAGATGATTTCAAGTTAAAACATTTGGGAATCGTGAACACTGAGTTTACCTTTTGGAAACAGATATATGCAATGCACCCTAGAGATTCTAAGGAAAACTCACAGAGAAGTGCTAGCTCAACCTAGAGTGCCCTCCAAGTTTGTATAGCCAAAAAACGCCTTATTTGTGGCACAACTAAATAGCGATGTTCAGTGGAGCACTGGATAGCCCAAGAGTATAAAAACCAACGATCAAATGTATAAACGGATTGAAGACTCTATAGAAAAGTGTGGGGAAATGGTGCCCTGGCACCACGAGTGTTCCAGAGCCACGGCATGCCAGGATGGACAGAGGCCTCAGACCTCAGTTCACTTCTGCTGCTCATTTTCGCACTCAGGAAACTGAGGCCTCGCTTAAAAAGTATGTAGGCCAAAACACAAACATAGCACTAATGATTGCAGAACTGGAAGAAACATTTATTACTAGACACTGAATTCTTCACTCAGAGTCATGTGAATTTATTTCTGAATAAGCCCATCCTGTAGAATTATAGGCCCACACTACTTAAAAGCTGGGTTCTAGCAATCCTAGTCTCTGATGAAAAAGACTTTAAAATAAAAAAAAAAAAAAAAAAAAAAAAAAAAGCTGGGTTCTACCTTCCTCACAATTGAACTGAATTCCTACGCTTGTAGCTGGCTATATTAAATTATGCATGGAGCCTGCTAGGGGAGGGATCTGAGACCAATGCATGCTCCAGCAAAGTGACAGCTCCACATCAGCTCCCTCCAGGAGACAAGCCGCCTGCCCCCAGGTGCTCAGCCTGCCTGAGGGAACAAGAAACCTCTTCACTGCACGTGCAGTGAGTGTTGCTGATGCCACACAAGTGTATGAGGGGGTCTCTAGGAAGACCACCAGCTCTAAGTACTTCAGGGGTGGTGCCTGAGTGGGTTAGGTCACCTGGGACTGAGATGCCTGTGCAGTGATTTGTCAAGGGAGTGCTGCTCCTTGGAGAACTTACAAAAAAAAAAAAGAAACAAAATCGACACAGAGAAACACCTTAGAGATAGATCCGCCCCAAGACGCTTACTTCTCACTCCAATATCCTCACACTTTAAAGTTGCTTATATATTTGCCTGATTTCTGATTTTATGCCACTGAGTCAGTGCCTCTTTGGAGCCAGCTCATTCAGACTCTAGAGAGAAAAGTATCAAATGCCCAGAAATTTTGCAAGCCAATTATTAAACTATTGGCAATTTGCAATTGGCCACCGTGGGAGTATTTTCACACCACAGAAATCAGCAAATGGTACAAATCAGGGTTGCTGAAGGATTTTGGTCCATAGAGCTGACTTCCCATTGCACAAGTCATTCCACTAACTTTGCCTCCCCTCCAGCATGGCCTGACGTGTTCCTACCTGGATTGTGGGCAACAGCCCCTTTCTGTCTTTCTAACTTTAGCCCATGCATCTGTAATCTCTCCGTGGGAACCACTGTTCTTCTGCCCTGCCCTTTTGTAAACTCTCCCCACATGGAAGGCAAAGTGAAAACGACGCCCTTGCTGCCAGAAAGAAAGACACAGAGAAACACCTTAGAAACACGGCCCCTCCCCATCAGCAGAGCAATAGGATGGCACTTTGTGCATTTTCAGGCTGCACCACAGGCTTCACAGCTCCATGTAATCTCATGCTCAACATCAAGTGGTTCACAATAGCACCCTGTAACCAGAAAATACACAAAGCGCCATCCTCATTGCTCTGCTATCCTCAGGAAGCAGGAGCCTCTATCTTCCAGCATTGGTGGCTGTAGCCCTTGCGCCAGGCTGCCTGCACTTGGAGCTCATCCATCCCTGGTAGGAGCACCCGGACTCCACTCCAGATGGTGGGAAGCCTGGCCAGTGGAGCGAGTTACCAACTTCCGCCAAGTGGTGAGAACGAATGACTCTAATGTGTGTTTCCTTGGCGGCTTGACTCGCTGCTCCTTCCTTCATTGTTGACATTTGGCCAAGATCCCTCCTGATTTTCTAATGATCCCCCTGTAACAGCCTTGGAAATCTCCCACTCACCAGAACACATACAAATGTGTGCCAGATGAACAGAAAAGAGTATGATCTAATTGCTTTTTCAGGCAAAATGTGCAGTAACCAAGAGCAGGTTAGACCTGTTGAAAATTCTTGTAGGCTGGTTATTTGTGAGTTATATTTACATGACCCTGAATTGCCTTGTTTGGGGTTAATTGCATGGTTTGGCCAGCTGCCTCTATAATTGGCTCGATTTGGTTGCAGAAGCCACTAAAACAATGATCTGAGGTCACTGGCTGCTTCAGAGGGAGGGGCAGCAAAATTGAAAGCAAAGCAACCAGCCAAATTAACCAATAAAAGACCAATTTGACACTACATGGGAAATATAAACTTATATGAATCTGGGGAGAGCAATTAGGTTGAAACATTTAAAATTGTTGATATTTGACTGTTTTAATCTTTTAAAAATGGCAATTTAAACAGTTCAGCCGGCTAGTCCCCTTGATTCTCAAGCAATCACTACTCTAACATTTCAGGATTGTGCGGGCCGGGGCTGGGGAGAAGTCAGTAGGAGAAAGAAACACATCTCTCACCACGCTTTCTGTGGTTCTGACACATTCTTCTCAAGAATAGTTTAGTGGAAAGAGCCCTGGTTTAAGACTCAGGAGACCTATATTTTAGCCCCAATTGACTTTCTATAGGGCCTCAGACAAGCCATTTCTCCTTTAAGTCTCGTTCTTTTCAACTGAAACAATATCATAAACATTCTTGTGATGCCAAAATGAACTGATGGATAGGAACATGGTTTTTAAAAATTACTACATAGATAATTTATAAAGGCTACACATATTACAGTTATCAACTCCTACTGATACGTGAGTGTGTATGCTCCCGTGGGAGAGAATAAATTTTGAATGCAACTGTAACTTATTACCCCTTTGTTCCAGTGTCATTTCTGATAGTAAACAATGTCAAAACAGTAACAAATTGCCCTTGTATTTTCCATTAGTCATCAGAGTATCAAAGCTTTGATAAATAGCGAGAAAACACATTGGCTCTTTTGGGTGGGAAATCCGTGTTATTGGCAATAGCTAATTACATTTCTTTGAAAAGATGGTGTCACGGTTCTTAAAGATTATTTGCTTTGCTACTGAGATATAAGAAACCCTCAAGGAGCTTTTAAAGGCCACATCTGTGAGATGAACGGTCTGGAGTCCCTGCCCAGCTCCCCTCGTTTCAGCATTTTTGTGACACTGCCGGGCAGCTGCCTTGGCACGAGCCTCCTCCGTCCAAGAACAGACTGCCAGGCCTGAACACGGAGAGGAGGAACAGCCTCCGTGGTATTCCCTGACTTTGGGGAGGCGTGATGACCAAGCTGGAGCCTGTGCTTTGGGAGAAAGCACACAAGGAGGCCGAGGGTGTTTTTTCTGTGTCCTCTGCTCCCGCCCTTGTCATTGCCTCTGCCCAGCTGCCTCTTGTTCTTCCACTCCAGCGACAGCCTGGGCAGATGCCTCCCTCCAGAGCCACTGCCAGCCCCACTCCACAGACAGCTGTCATCACAGCCCCAGGAGAGCGGCGTGACCACCGGCACCCGCCACGAGCAGGGCACATCTGCTGAGCATCCCCTGCCCCTGGCTGCGGGCCTGAGGGCTCAGCGCCCTACTGTACAGGACATTCCCAGCTGGCACCACTTAACACAAGCCTCTTCTTCAGCAGGGGAGGCGTGGGTCCGCTTGGTTTTCCACCTCTGAGATGTTCCTCTCTGCTGCAAGCAATATGGTGTTTTATAGATACATACTTGTCTTTACAGTTTCCAGGCTTAGGGAATATTTTTAAGTTCTATTGATGACCTTTCCAAAGTTTAAATGAGTTAGCCCATGGATGTTAAGAGGAAACAGTATTTTAAAGACAAAGTAAAAGCATGCCAAGTCTATGAGGACATTATGCTAAGTGAAATAAGCCAGTCACAAAATGACACACATTGCTGATTCCACCTATATAAGGAAGGTACCTAGATTAGTCAAACTCAGAGGCTGAGAGTAGAAAGGGGATGCCAGGGACTGTAGGGTGGGGCAAGGGAAGTGGGGGAGTTAGGATTTATTGTGTAGAGTTTCAGTTTGGGAGGACGGAAAGACTTCTGGAGGTTAGGCATGGGGACTCATGTCTATAATCACAGCACATTCAGAGACCAAGGAAGGAGAACTGCTTGAGACCAGGTTTTTGAAACCAGGCTGGGCAACACAGTGAAACCTCATCTCTACAAAAAAATTCTCAAAATTAGCCAGTGTGGGGAGGTGAGCCTACAGCCCCAGCTATTCAGGAGGCTGAGGTGAGAGGATTGTTTGAGCCCAGGAGGCGGAGGCTGCAGTGAGCTGTGATCATACCACTGCACTCCAGCCTGGGCAACAGAGCAAGACCCTGTCTCAAATATATAAATAAATAATTTTACAAATAAATAAAAGAAATGACTAGGATGTTCAATTTTATGTTATGTATATATTATCACAATTGAAAAATTTTAAAAGAATACCAAACCGAGAAGTGAGAAAGTTCATGGAATTACCTATATCAGAGGTGCCGGGAGTAAGGGGTGTGAAAAAGAACCCTTCCAATGGAAAGGCTCATGATTATCCAAAACAGCTTGTCCTGCTTTTACCAATTGGAAACGTTCTCTAGGAAAGTGGCTATTCCTAATTGCATTTCTAAAATTATTATGAAAACGCAAAGCCAAAAAGAAGGCAGACACCCTTCTTTTTGTAATGTCATCTAACAAGACTCTGGAGGAAAAATAAGTAAGTAACCCTGCTGCCTCACGGTCGTTTCTCCTCACCTGCAACGCTTTGATTTTCGAGACGGGGCCTGAAGCAGGGATTCCTCACACAAGGCTGCAGCATCTGTAGCAGGATGCGCCTCTCCACTCTCATTCCAGATAAAAGGTTGGCCTGGTTTTTCATCTAGCTGCGCCTCCCTCAGAATCAAAATTATAGTCCTCCTCAGTGCTGGATCGAGTCCTTTCATCTTCAATTTGACCAAAATGGAAACCAGGATCATGAGAATTCCTCGGGGCTGGTATTGAAAGGAATTTCCCCTGCTCTTGCCAGAGTCTCCAGGGGTGGCCTCCTTCCGCGGGTAAGTAACCACAAGTCCATGTGACCAAACAAACAGCATCTTCTTTTCTCAAAGGAAAAGAGAGAAACAATATTGAAGGAAATCAGCTGAAGAAGATTGAGGTGAAAGCTAGTCCACGCCTCAGCTTCCTGAGGAAATGTTCTTCCTTGATGCTCTGAGCTCTCTAAGAAGTTACCGCAAAACCAAACTCATCAAAAGTTTGCAGGACTTCCTTGCATAGAGCCAGGAAATAAACCATGAAACAGCACAAATGAGAGTCCAGGCCTACCTGTGCTTCCACGAACTTCTCACATCGACCTCATTTTTCCCCAGCTCCTACCTGCAGGCCTCAGGGGAGCTCCAGGGTCCAGTCACTCCTGATGGGAAGTGAGTGTGTGACAAGTGTGCAGGTCAGGCCAGGAGGCTGCCTTGGTGCCCAACAGGTCTTGTTGCGGGGGGAGGGCACTCGTCCCAACCCTGTTTCTGTTTCTGTCCCAACCCCCCTCTGCAGGCCTCCTGACCTCCAGGCTCCTCAGCCTCCAGGCAGCCTCTGCTTCTCGCCTGTCTTTACGCCCTGCTTCCAATTACGCTGGGCCTCAGGATCTCTGTCTCTAGCTTCACCATCAGACACAGGTGCTTCTCCACATCCTACCTTCTCCAACACTGTTTGGAAGCTCTGGCTTGGTTCCAATCCTCTGGGTTAACTTTGAAAAGACCGCTGTTCCTAAGGAGAGAGAAAGAAGAAAGAGATAAGAAAGGAAGGCAGAGAAAGAAACTCTGTGATCACAGTTTTCCCAAAATTCATGGTTAAATTAGAACTTACTATGTGCAAATATAGAAGCAGTGGTCAACAGAGTTCCAGAGAATGAATGCTGACAGCTAATCACCAGCCTCCACTCCCCCTCCCATGGTGAATATCCCTCCTCTGTGTGCTCACGCTGTGAATCCACACTGTGAATCCCCCTACATTCTACCACTTCTTCCATAATCACTGGCTTGTTGTAGCATCAGAGGTTCTTTAAGAACAAGAACCTTCTCCCAATGTATCCCCAGCACCTATTACAGAAGGTAACAAGGAGAACGTGTCTGCCAAACACTTGTTGAAGGAGTGAAGTTGAGAGACCGGGAAAGGCCTGCGGGCACCGTGGATGAGCCTGCCTGTCATCCATGTGGCTGCTTGGAAGGACTGTGGGCCATCAACTTGCCATTAAGTGCCGCATTGCTCCTGTCAGGGCAAGGCTGTGGAATCCTGTTATCCTAGACAATGAGGTACACGGCACAAGCAGATCCATGCCGCTGCCGTCTTCTGGTAAACAGACCAAGTTCTCACTTCCCATCCTCCTCCCCAGTCTCACCCACCACTGCTTCCAAGAGAGCAATTCATCACGTCAGTGTCTGGTGTTTTCTTGAAGGCCTGCGCTAAATAAAGTGGATTGTTTATAAAGTGGGATTATTCTCCAAGCACAGAAGCAGATTCCTGGGCACACTGTTGCGCTGAGTGTAATTAATGAAATGCTTCTCGGACCAAATTGGCCAATGGAATGAGATCATCCACTGCCAGACTGGGTCATTCAGACCCAAAATAGATGGTCTGTATTCAATCCTAGATTTCAAAAACAAAACAAAACACGCATGTTGCTTAATGTCCTTAGCATCAGGAAACTACCAGAATACAGGCTTGGGTTAGAAGTGTGGAGTCAAGGTACCATTTCTGATTTTCTCTTTTTTTTTTTCAATAGTCAATGCTTATTTTAAGAAAATTTCCTATGCATCCAGGTTAACAGCCTTCGAAGCAGCATTTCCTATCGTCCACTGGAGCAGTCATGCAAAGCACCCTTGGGTCCTGGAGCAATGGTGAGCATGAGGTATTGCAGCTTAGATACTGCTTCAGAGATAAAATGCTTCTCCTTCCTTTCAGAAGGAATCAACAGAAAATGAGAGGAGAAAGAAAAGGGCTAGGAAAAGTAGTTTTGACCACTTAGTAACAATATTTCAGAATCATTCCTCTAGAGAAAACATGGAGAGCTCAAAGCTTGTACAGATTATGTCCCATGCAAAGAGTACATGGTGACCTTCAGAAATATTTTCAGTGACTTGGAGATCTTCCTGCGATGCCATGCATAAATCTGTCAGCATTGCAATCTATGTAGCCTTATCTGAATTCAAATCCTCCCTGTACATTCTGCAGACTCACCACTTAAATTAGGCAGCCAGCTAGAAAACACTGTTGCAACAGGAAAATCCATTCCAAATCTCCACAAAGTGTTGTTCATGGGGGAGATCCAACTGTGAGTCAAAAAGAGATGAGCTCAAAGGATTTGGGGGTTGACATTGCCTTTGTCTTCCCAGAATGTAGCCACTGCCTGGCAGATAGCATCGCAACAAGGGCTCTGCCTGCACTTGGGCCAAAGAGCTGTCGCTCCTGCTTTGAAATCTTGGCACGACCTGGCGGTTTCCCTCACTTTCTCCCCCAACGACCCAAACCGTGGCCAAAACCCACTTTCTCGTTTTTCACATGGCTGCTCCTAAAATATTGCTGCTGGGAACCCAGTGGAGTACCTGCGGGGCAGACATCACCTCCAGCCTTCCCGTTGTTCTCCCAGCCCTGGCCTGTCTATGGGGCCTCCTCCCACAAAGAGGTGTCTTTTTTTCTATAATCCAGAGCAAAGGCTCAGATCGTTACCAAGGAAAGAAATGTTACCATAATGAGCAGGCCCTCCTTTTACCACAGGGTGCTGGCTACTCAACCTGACCTCAACTAGCCTAGAGAGCCCATGAAGCTCAGGCAGGAGCACTAAGCCACCACCACCTGCATGACTCACCTGTACAGCTCCTCAACTGTATCCCTCTTGTTCTCATCCTGCTCCTTCCCAGCCAGCATCCTTAATGACCACGATGCACCACCTGGCAAGCCCTTGCCCACAGGGAGTGTAGGCATTTGTTTGCTTCTTCCTCAGAGGGGCAAATCCTAATCACCATGGTATTAGAGAACCCAAGCCAGAGAACCCACATTCACATGTGACCTTAGACAGCTAAATGCACATTTCTGATTTCCAACGACATGATGGCCACATTAACAGAAGCCCCTTTAAGGCACCCAACACAGCACTTCATTCATCAAGGTCATGCCAGTCACGTGCTTGTCTGCTCACAGCTCCATCTGGACCCTTTGTCTCCTTTTCCCTTCCTTGGCAAATGGCTTTCCAGCAACTGGTGTGAGCAAACGGTGCTGAGAATGGGAAGCTGTCAGGCCATTTCTTCCTCTCGCCTCTAGCAGCATCTCAGAAGCTTCACCTCCCATCAGACAGCACCCTCCTCTACAATTCCAGCTCCCACTCGGCAGCCCTGGTTTGGTTTCTCTTTCCACCTCATGCCCCCAGCTTCTGGTCTCTGGCTAATCCCTCTCTGAGGCCACAGCTGGTAGAGGCTTCCTGCCTTATTCATTTCTAATTTGCCTAACCATCCCCTGTGTGGCTTCTCAGCTCCTCCTGTCCAACCAATTCCCTGCATTAAATTCTATCTGTTGAAAATATTTTGAGGAACTTGTTTCCTGATTGTACCATGAAAGATGAAGTGCCCTTTCCTTTCTTTCTCATCTATGAATCCAGTTAATTAGGCATCCCCAACTCCTGAGAGCATTTCACACCTAAAGCCCCTCCCACATATCTAATTCCCCTCTCCCTGTAATAGAGACCACCCCTATATAGCTAAAGAACTTCCCATTACACCCTTCTCTGCCTTCTTTGTGTAGGGAAGCCTTAAACACTTTCCCACCAGAGAAAAACAACCCACTCCAGCTGAACAAATTAGTCCTACCAACCCCAGTGGTATAGGCAAATCGGCAGGTGAGGCAGTCCTAACCTTCTAAAAGCAAACAAATGCATGCACTAAGGAATCTGGCTTGAAAGAAGCAGGTTGGAGCAGTAAACACCGAGATCCAGCTGGTATTTTTTTCTTCAGAGCTTTAGCATCATCCATCCCCAAGAGCCCCAGATTTTATAAATTCTCTCACATCCAAGGCTGTAGAACACCTGACAGTATGGTCTTCACTGAGACAAGAGCAAGCTGATGGTGGTATCCTGGGTGGTGTTGCAATGAGTTCCATGCATTGTACAATCAGGGATGCATTCCTTCCTAATCAGATTCAGCAACCTGTTCAGAGGAGTCCGATGTGTCTCCATGCCCATATTTCCCTGGTCAAGGATTCTGACACCAACCTCATATTTGTTGAACTACATTTAATATACCTTCTCTAATATTTGCAAGGATTTGGGATGGCTCCACAACTAGTCTGGATACACTGTTTCTCCATGTGCTTCACCTTTAGAAATACCCCGTTTCTTGTTTCTTTGTTTTTATTTTGAGATGGAGTTTCACTCTTGTCAGCCAGGCTGGTGTGCAATGGCATGATCTCAGCTCACTGCAACCTCTGCATCCTGCATTCAAGTGATCCTCCTGCCTCAGCCTCCCAAGTAGCTAGGATTACAGGCACCCGCCACCATACACGGCTAATTTTTGTAATTTTAGTAGAGACAGCGTTTCACCATGTTGGCCAGACTGATCTCGAACCCCTGACCTCAGGCGATCCACCCATCTCGGCTTCCCAAAGTGCAGGGATTACACACGTGAGCCACTGTACCCGGTCTCCCTTTCCATCAAAAAAGAAATTATTGTGCTCAGCTCTTACTACAACAAAATCCTCTTAAGTGGCAGCCCATGATACAAACCTCACATCTTTTGCACAAGAAGCCTCCAACTCTCTGCCCAGCTGTCTTCATAGAAGCAGACGGTGGGCAGACTTAAAGCTGCCCCAGCCACTGGGGACCAGGAAACTGTGGACTTGCTTTCCTAACTCCTGATGTGACCAAAATGGAAAATAAGCCAAAAATATCTTGGCAAAGTTAACAAGAGAACGTCATAAGTGGAGCTTGGAGAACACTCAGAAATTCACTACATTCAAAAGGGCTTTTTATTTTTAAGAGAATCTACTATGGGTCACAACAGATAGCCAATGATGCTTAACCCTAAGGCCCAGCCATGTAGGTGGGTTCTGAGCTGTGGTTGTTCATTCTGTGGCTTCAGAGAGAGACTCTGTGGCGACACCAACCCTCACTGACATTTTAAACTCTAATTCTGTGATATGTTCCTCCGTATTTTAGAATTTTCTTAAAATGGAAGGATTGCCGAGGGTAGTGGCTCACACCTGTAATTCCAGCACTTTGGGAGGCCAAGGCAGGAGGATTGCTTGAGCCCAAGAGTTTGAGATCAGCCTGGGTAACATAGGGAGACCCCATCTCTACAAAAGAATTTAAAAATTAGCTGAGCATGGTGGTATGCATGCCTGTGGTCCCAACTGTTTGAGAGGCTAAGGTGGGAGGATCACACTGAGCCCAGGAGGTTGAGGCTGCAGGGAGCTTTGATTGCACCATGCACTCCAGCTTGAGCAACACAGTGAGACCTGCCTCAAATAATAATAATTTAATTTAAAAACTTAAAAAAAATGGAGGGATTTACTTAGGGCTGATTAAATTAGGGGGGAAGACAATCTTCAGAGAAATTTTGTGTCCATGAAGCTTTAAATTCTGCCACAATCTGTATTAGTCTGCGAAAGCTGCCATAACAAGATAGCACAAATGGGTGGCTTATACAACGGGAATGTATTTTCTCATAGTTCTGGAGGCTGGACGTCTGAGATCAGGTGTAAGCAGGACTATGGAAGGAGAATCCATTCCATGCCTCTCCCCTAGCTTCTGATAGTTGCTGGCAACCTTTGGTGTTCCTTAGCTGACTCCCGATGTGACCAAAATGGAGGAAAAGCCAAAAATATCTGGGCAAAGTTAACAAGAGATCAGCCTGGGTAACATAGGTGTCTAACAGTAGACACATGACTGCAATATCTGTCTTCATCTTCTCATGGAGTTCTCCCTGTGTGCATATATGTCTGTGTCCAAGTTTCCTCCTTTTATAAGGATACCAGTCAAATTAGATTAGGGCCCCCCAACACCAGTATGGTCTTATCTCAACTAATTCCATTTGCAATGACCTGATTTCCAAATAAGGTCACATTCTGAGGTATTGAGGATTAGGACTTTAACACATGAACTTGGGGGACACAATTAACAGTTCCCCCCCCCGACAAGCCCTACCACTAAAATGTACATCCTTCTCATGGGAAAAATATATTTCACCCCAACCCTACATCCTCAAAAGTCTTAATCCATTCCAGCATCAACTCTAGGTCCAAAATCTTATCCATATATTCTGTAAATCAGATATGGGTGAGACCTGAGGTATGATTCATCTTTGGGCAAAATTTCTCTCCATCTGTAAATCTGTGAAACCAGACAAGTTATCTGTTTTCAGAATGGAAATATCTATCTTATTCCTTTCCCACAATGGAGCAAATAGTTCCATTAGAATAGGGAGAAACTGGAAGGAAAAAAAAGGGGGTCCTAGGTTCCGAGCAGGTCTGAAACCTAGCAAAGTAAACTCCATTAGAGTTTAAAGCAGAAGAATATAATCCTTGGCTTAATGCTCTGTGATTGATCCTAATATAGGCAAGGCCTTTCCCCTCAATTAATTCCTTAGGTCCTAAAATGGCACCTTGCCAAAATCCTCCCAAGTATAGATCCATAATCTATTGATTCTAGATTTCAACACAAGCCTCCTTCTCTCCAGAACTGTAGCGTGGGTCTGTGACTCTGACACTCAGCAGAAGCAACATTCAGGCTTTAGATGCAACTGGACCACCATTGACTACTACCACGCTCCATTAAACTTGTCCAGGAAATCAGGACCAATCTTGGCTTTTCGTGGCATTTATAGATCGATCACTGGCCAAGCTGTAGGATCCAAGTGAATAACCAGTGCTTTCAACACTCTTTCAGAGAATTGTTTCTCTCTGACCTCCAGAATCAGAGCGGGAAGCAGATTGCTATTTCAAATGGTGTGAGGTAGATCTGTGCTCTGCTTCTTAACACACCAAAGATTTCCCATTGTTACTGATCACTAGCCCCACAATGCTGGGAGGCCAGCAGTGTCCAGCTCAGGTGGAGCAAGTATAATGTGTCTGGTGGCAGGTAGAGGCAGCCAAGCCAGGGCGAGAGGAGGAGGCCTGGAGTCCAGGCTAGGAAATCTGTAGTTCCCTGTGAGTGTGTTGGGCATCCAGTGATGTTTTCTGAATATGAGAATGATGAGGTTCATCTACGACAGTTGGAGGAGGGATTATTTGAGGGAAAACTCAGAAAGACAAGGCAGGAGACTGTTGCACACACCAGATGAAAGTTCTACGAAAGTTCTTCAAAAGTCGAATGACGCAGGAGTCAGACTAGCACAACGAGCCCTTAAGAAGTCCATGTATGAATTAGAAAAAGTTTCTCCTCCAGTGGACACAGCCCATGCTGGGGCACCCAGAAGGGAGAGCAGGGCCAAGAGGAGAGGGCAGCCCATTTGCCCACAGTCCAGGGCCCTGGTGTAAAGAGCGACACACATCAGATTTGAGAGCTCTGAAGTTGCTAGAAACAGAAAGAAGAAGGATTAAGTGGTTTTTTATTTTCATGTTAATACAGAGCCATTAACTCTTGCATTATCCTGAGAATATTTCTGCCCTTTTCCCTCAAAGTGCTATTAAATTGTCATAAATTCTTATTTTAATTCCTGCTCATTACAGCCAAACCCCTGACAGTTAGAAGGGTACATTTGGTTGAGGAAGTCTTATTGTAGAAAACGTCACAGATTAAAATGACATAACAATATTTTATACAGCGGTAGATTGTCTTCTAGGCAAATACGTGTGAAAACATGTCCTTCCTAAATTGCTTGACATTGCAGGGACACCTCCACAACTTAAGAGGAAGTTAGCCAATCAGTCAACAGTTGCCATATTCCCTTAGTTATAGGTACCCATCACTTACATGATGCACAAGGAAATAAGTCACATGTGAAATCTTCATTGCATGTTTGGTGATATGCCAGGTGCTAGGAATTCCTTGAGAGGGGGAGGGGACAACCTCTGCCTTCAAAATATGCAGTCTAACAGGGAAGCACAGAGTGAACAAATATATAAATAAATAGCTACAAAAATGCAAGAGACAGGTAGCCTTGCTGAAGGTGAGTAGTTAAGTAGTTAGAGGGACGGTATGGACCACAAGACCAAAAATACTGATTATCTGGCCCTTTGCAGGAAAAGTTTGCCAGTGACTACTGGCAGAGGGTCTGTTTTCTTGAAGAAAGTCAGTAGTGGGAGCACCCAGTCTACATTATGGAATGAAGGTGGTCAGATTTAAAAAAAAAAAAGAAAAGAAAAAGAAAGGGCCAGGTGCTGTGGCTCATGCCTGTAATCCCAACATTTTGGGAGGCCGAGACAGGTGGATCATGAGTCAGGAGTTCAAGACCAGCCTGACTAACATGGTGAAACCCCATTTCTACTGAAAATACAAAAATTAGCCTGGAGTGGTGTCATGCACCTGTAATCCCAGCTACTCAAGAGGCCAAGAGGCTGAGGCAGGAGAATCGCTTGAACCTGGGAGGCAGAGGTTGCAGTGAGCCGAGATCAAACCACTGCACTCCAGCCTGGGCAACAGAGTAAGACTCCATCTCTTAAAAAAAAAAAAAAGAAGAAGAAGGAAAGTTGACGTTAGATATAGCAAACCCCAAGTTTCTCTTCAAAGAATCAGTATGTCAGTATATTCAGCTGTCTTGTTCTTTAATTCTCTATTTTAAAGTTTAACTTCCTCATAGTTTCATTAAACAACCTTTCAACCAGTTCTAATGAGTAGTTCACATCTGTTTCTCCAGTCCCCTGCCCCATCCTGACTCATCCCTGTCACCTGCTCCAGTCACCTGCTCTGGTTACCTGCTTTAACCCCTGCCTACCTGCTTTGATCTGCCCATAACCATCCTTCCCACCAAACTACCCACCCTGCCACACCAGCTTGCATACCCCTGCTCCCCTTAAAATAGCCAATCGGAATTAGACTAGACTACGCGGTCTAACCCTAGCCAACAGGGGAATGACATGGCAGTAGGGGAGACCTCCATCAGGCATAAGTAACCCTTCCTCTCCTTGTCCTCATGTGCACTCGCCATTGTTCCACTGACAGCCACACCCTCCTATAGCAGTAAATTGCATTGCTGAGGAAATTTCTATTCAAGTGCTACTTCTTTTGTAGCATTGAAAATTCTACTTAAAACAGTTGATACCCAATTTGCCATCTCTCTTCTACTGCTTTCTAGGTATACCAGGCCAGAAGAAACTTAACCAGAGGAATAAGAGTTTAGAAGGTGAATTATTTTAAAAATAATTTGTAGAAACAAAATGTGGTATGTTGTTGTGCTGAACCACTATTAACCTCAGTAGGGAAGGCACCAAGGTCAAAAGGTGGAAGAAAAGACCCCAGGCCAGCAAATGAGACCTGGGGTTTTATTAGGGCCTTACCTACAGTGGCAGCAGGCTGGACAGGAGAACCCCCTTACATACAGAAACAGTCCAGTGGCAGCAGCAGGCTGGGCCCTACATCTGCAGGAAAACTGCTTGCAAACCGCATGCATTTACATAGCATTTTCACTGAATACCCTTCCCTTCACGACTTCCACCTGGCAACCTTCAGCCAACCCAAAACTCAGGACTTCAATCCTCTATATGGCCCAAGTTCCATGGGATGGGTAGGGGACTCAGATGTCCCTCATAGACAAAGAACAAATCTCCAGGTTGGCCACCACCAGATTCCCTAGTTCAAAACACACATTAGGGGCATCTGCCTTACTGGGTCATTCTCAGGGTGTGCTTCAATGACTGCTCTCAGGTGTGTTTACCCTACATATGTACGTACAATGGAAGGATATTCAACCTTAAAAAGTAGGAAATCCTGTCACATGCTATGGGTATGGATGAACCTTGGGGACGTTATGCTCAGTGAAATAAGCCAGGCTCAAAAGAACAAATCTAAATTATTCCTCCCATATAATGTATCTAGAGAAGTCAAATTCATGGAGACAGAAAGGATCCTGGGGAATGTTAGGTGCCAAGAAGAAGGACAATGATGAGTTATTTAATGGGAATAGTTTCAGTCTTGCAGGATTGACAGTTCTGGAGATCCGTTTCACAATAATGTGAGTATACCTATCACAAAAACATGGTGAAGATGGTAAATTTTATATGATTTTTTAATGAAAATTTTAAAAGTTTGAATTTTTTAAAAAAGGAATTTTTAGAATCTAGAGAAATGATTTTTTAAAAACTTAGAGTTGTTTAGGGTTTCATATGAAGCATCATGCTGAGTTTGACAATTTTTAGTGTTTCTGGATAATAAATCATGAAAATTGGATTGAGAAATAATAATTAGATTTTTCTGTGCTCTTGCCAGAGACACGCATAGTTTTTACGAAGCTGCATTAGCCAATAATAACCCTCATTAGCAAACAAGCCCTTGGTTTGACAAGAACACTCCATCTATCACTGGCCAAGCTGGCCCATGCATAGTGAAAGCTCACTAAAGGACACTGTTTAAGTACAGCACTACTCACTGCTCCCTTCTTCTTAAAGCACTCTTTGCCTGTGGACTCCGTGAGCCTGCTCTGTCCTGGGTTTCCACACATTGCTTTAGCTGAGCCTTCTCAGTTTTCTTTGATCACTCATCTTCCCGCAACCATCCATTAAGTGTATGAATTCTTCAGGGCTCTATCGAAGACCACTCTTCTCCTCTTTCTGTAATCTCTCCCTCTAGACAATCTCATCCACAGCCATGGCTTTCATTATTCCTACATGTTAAGAATTCTCAAATTCATAACACCTTTGCAGATTTCTTCTCTGAGCTCCAGGTCCATATATTCAAATGCCTTCCTGACATCTCCCCTTGGATACCGTATGGATTGCGGTACAAAAAGACCTAAAAATACAATGCCTTAGGAAAGGTAGAAGTCCATTTCCCTCTCAAATCACAGTCCAGCAATAGACAGGCCCAAGCTGATGGAGGGGTTCTGTCATCCTCAATATAGGCTCCTAGCTCTGGATTCAAGAAGACCATTGCAATTTCTATTGCCGCATTTGCATCCCATCCAGCAGATAGGGGAAGAGGCATGGTGGGGTAAGGGACATGGCATAAGTTGTTTCCCACTAAGGGTATGACCCAGAAGCTGCACACATAACCTCCACTCACATCCCACTGGCCAGAAGTCAATTGCATAGACATACCTAAATGCAAGGAAGGTTGGGAAATGTCTCTAACTGAACAGCCCTATGCTCAGTTAAATTCAGAAGGACTTCTCATTAAAAGAATAAGGGAAGAACAGCTGTGGTAGAGTATCAGCATCCTCTGCTGCAGATATCTCAGAAGCTCTTCAAGTTGACATGTCTAAAACCAAAGTCATGCTCATGGCCTCCCAGGTCCAGACCTCTATCAGTGAGTATTACACGCTGGTGAACGGCACCACTATCCAGCCCACTACTGCTCCTCAGAAACCTCAGCACCGGTATACGCTCTTCTCTCCCTCACCTCTAGATCCAACTCAGTACTACGCCCTGCTAACTGTTAATCATGAAGCTTCTTCTCTTCGTCTTTCCTGCCATCCTAACATAAGTATCCGTGACCTCTCACCTGGACCACTGCAGTACCCACCTAACTGGATTCCTTGCCCTCACCCCACACCCTCCCTTTCATTGTTGATATGACAGCCACGGTGGTCTTTCTTCAGTGCCAAAAGGGTGTTCCAGTCCCCCCATTAAAATCATCCATTGGGGGCCAGGTGCGGTGGCTCATGCCTGTAATCCCAGCACTTTGGGAGGCCTACGTGTGCAGATCACCTGAAGTCAGGAGTTTGAGACCAGCCTGGCCAACATGGTGAAACCCTGTCTCTACCAAAAATACAAAACTTAGCCAGACATAGTGGCATGCCCCCTGTAGTCCCAGCTACTAGGGAGGCTGAGGCAGAAGAATCGCTTGAACCCAGGAGGCAGAGGTTAGATGGCGCCACTGCACTCCAGCCTGGGCAACAGAGCAAGACTTCATCTCAAAAAAAAAAAAGAAAGAAAAATCATCCATTGGCATCCAGTACTTTCCACACGAGCTACAAAACCTTACATGTCTGGCCTCACCTGGCTATGCAACCCCACCCATCCCCATCCATCTCTGGAACCTCCTCCCCTTTGACTGTGGCCTCCTTTTTCCAGCACCATTCCTCTGGCTGGAATCCTCTCCTCCCTTCTCCATTCCCAGTCCTGGCTTCCTTCAGTCCACAGGGCAATGACTGCTTCCTAAGGAAAGCCTTCCATCGCCTTCCCAAATGGGGCAATTTCCTCCTTGAGGCTCTCACAAAATCCTGTGGCATCTCCCACTCCAGCCAAGCCTACACTCCTGGTCTGGTTCTCTGAGGCCATGAGGCATTTAGCCACAAGAACCCAGGCACTGTGTTTTGGTGGGGGGGTGGGAGGAGTTGATGGTTTATTTTTGGGATTTTGTTTTGTTTTTTGCTTGCTATTATGTTCCCCCACCACCACACATCCACACATAGCACAGTACCTTGCAACTAGTAAAATCTCAAAAATGCTGAATAATTGAATAAAGAATTCAGAACAACTGGGAGCAAGCAAGTCTGAATTACTTAATCTGAATTATTGCATTTTTATGAAGAAATTCAGTGCTGTTGCTTACAAATATGGGCATATAATGTGATGAAACGGGTCTTTGTGGCGCTACCTGTAGGGGTTCAGGACAAGGAGGGGAGCAGGGGGAACATCTGACTTGGCTGTTGAGCACACACCACATGCTGATGCAGAGACAAGAAACAAATGCTCACAAAACGGTAATTCCAAAAGATAACATGTCATGTAAAGCCTTGATAAACACTAACACAGATCCTCAGAAAGCTCAGGTGCAAGAGAGATCAGCATAGACCCAGAAGGATTGGGGATGTCTTCGTGAACAAGCATACCCCTGATCTAGGGCGCAAAGGACAGCGAGACGAAGGTGAGGTGTGCAGGAGTAGAGGGTCCTCCTGGCAGGAGGCTGTTAAGCCAACTTGGGAAGACGACAATGGCTGTCACAGGATGGGAGCGCTGCCTGGTCTGTGGGGCAGTGTGGTGCCAGGCTGGGGATCAGCTTATAAAGCTCCCTGATGTGTCTTTGTTCTTCATACAGAAGATGGTGGGAGGGAAGTAATTTAAGAGAAAGTTTTAGAAAGACAGGTCTGGAATGGTGTACAAAGTGGACTGGAGGGTGTTCCCCGCAGTTTCTTAGCTGTGACCTGTCACTGAGAATGGAGGCAGGTGCTGGGCTGGCCTTATCCACATGGGGAGGGAAAGCTCAGGTGGCCACACTCTGGTCTCACACAACAGACTGGGGAGGTAGGGGAAGTTCTGCCTTCTTCATGGGGTCGGGAGGGAAGGAGGGATCATTTATGATGCAATACAAAAGGTCCAGCTTCCAAGTGCAGAGCCTGTGCACCAGGACCCACAGTTTCCTGGGAATATGGTAAACAAAGAAAGAACGACCTTCCCCCCTCTTCATGGTGAAAGGATCACATCTCATAATCATAGGCTAATTCAATTCGCAGAACAGTCTATATGCGAGCACTTTTTTCTTCCAGTCTTAGGATGCATCTACATCCCATTGGGATTTTTACGTATGAACAATTCCAGAAACTGCCAGATTCTCTAATGGGTTGGAGCACATTTTGTGAAAAAATTGCTACCATTAATGAAGTTTTAGGGGCCCGTCAATCCTCCAACTCAAAAATGGAAAAAGATCAACTGGATTTTGAAGCTGTAGAGGCATAAGAGATACTTAATATGAAATACTGAAACTTTATTCCATTATGAATGAATAGAATGTTTTCCTAGTCACACTGGAGTGACACTGATCTAGCACTGGTGCCATGTGGCAATGCCCTCTTAGTTTTTTAATTCTAAAAGAAGCCAGTATACTACATTTAAGCAACTATACTACTGAATATAGTGTAACTCTTACAACCTTATTTGTATATTTTTACTTTTAGGTAAAGGCACATCTCAATTTTTAGAAATTTATGTAAACTCAAAAAGTGAAAACTTTTTTGTTAGCTTTCTTTTTTTTTTTTTTTTTTTTTTTTTTTTGAGACAGGATCTTGCTCCCTGGGCCAGGCTGGAGTACAGTGACACAATCACAGCCCACTGTACCCTGAACTCCTGGCCAGCCTCCAGCCTCCCACCTCAGCCTCTACTCCCAGCTCATCTGATAATTCTTAACAGTTTATAAATTTCCAGTGAGGCTTTGCTTTTAAAGAGTGCTAAGCCTTACAGGTTATTTCAATTCGTTCAATGACTACATTGTATTCCTTAAATAAAAAGATAGGTGAGGGGCCAGGCACGGTGGTTCACACCTGTAATCCCAGCACTTTGGGAGGCCAAGGCAGGCGGCTCACAAGAGATCAAGACCATCCTGACCTACATGGTGAAACCCCATCTCTACTAAAAAATACAAAAATAAGCTGGTGTGGTGGTGCATGCCTGTAGTCCCAGCTACTTGGGAGGCTGAGGCAGAAGAATCCCTTGAACCCAGGAGGCGGAAGTTGTAGTGAGCCGAGATCACGCCACTGCACTCCAGCCTGGCGCCTGGGAACAAAGCGAGATTCTGTCTCAAAAAAAAAAAAAAAAAAAAAAAGATAGGGAGAAGGGCTATAAAAATAACTTTCTAATAACCAAATAGGCAATACACAAAGAGCTCTGCTAAGATATTGACAGAAAAAAATGAATTTTTAAAAAGAATACACTGAAGAAAATTTGTCAAAAGAAATTAACAGTTGATTTACAGAAGATAAAATACAAGTATCAAAAGAAAAGGGCAGGATTTTACATTTGTTAAAATTTTGAATGCCCATACCCCCTTGAACCAGCAACGTCTGAAAATCCAAACTTTCAGAAATAAAAACCCTAGCATATAAGAACATACATACAAAGGTGCTTATTGCAGACATGTTTGTTAAGAAAAAGGGAAAATTCTAAATCTCCATCAAAAAGAATGTAGCTATACTATGCAATATTGTGCAACTATTTAAAAGAATGGGCTAGGTCTCTCTGTGTTACCCAGAGCAATGTCTATGATATATTTGCTATTTTTGGTTTTGGGTTTCTTGGTTTTTGTTTGAGAGACAAGGTCTCATTATGTTGCCCAAGCTACTGGAACTCCTGGGCTCAAGCAATTCTCCCACCTTGGCCTCCCAAAGTGCTGGGATTACAGGCATGAGCCACTGCACCCAGCTATGATATATTGTTAAGCAAAAAAAGTAAAACCACACATACGGCAGGTTCTTATTACACACACAGACACACAGAGATTTTAAGTTACAATTGTCATACAATAAAATATGTCTATTAAGCATACCATTCAATGAGTTTTAACTAATACATACACCCATTTACCACCACCACAGTTAAGATATCAAGCATTTCCATCACCTATCGTTCCTTTGTGTCTCTTTGCAGTTAATCTTCCTACCAGTCGCAGGAAATCACTGAATTGCTCTCTGTTCCTATAGATTAATTTTGCCTATTTTAGGATCTGATATAAATGGAATCATATAGTGTGTACCCTTTGTGTTGTTTTCAGTTTTTACCTGTTATATAAAAACAATATTAACATCTGTGTATATGTCTTTGTGCAAACATGTTTTTTTCATTTTTCTTGGGTAACTACGACAGAAATTCCTAGGTCACATGCTAAGTGTGTGTTTAACTTTATAAGGAAATGTCAAATAATTTTCCTACCAGCAATGCGTGAGATTTCCTGTTGCTCTACATCTTTGTCAGCACTTGGTATTGTCAGTCTTTCACATTTTAACAATTTAATTAGATGTATAGTGGTATCTCACTGTGACTCTAATTTGCATTGCCATGAAAACTAATGCTGAGCATCTATTTGTACTTATCAGCAATTCATATTCACATTTATAGCCTTGAATGTCTTTTGTGAACTGTCTGACTCTTTTGCATGTTTTTAATTAGATTGTCTTCTTGTTGAATTGTAAGAGTTTTTTTTTTTTTTTTTTTGAAACAGAGTCTCACTCTGTGGCCCAGGCTGAAGTTCAGTGGCATGATCTCGGCTCTCTGCAACCTCTGCCTCCCAGGTTCAAGTGATTCTTCTGCTTCAGCCACCAGACTAGCTGGAATTACATGTGCACGCCACCACACCTGGCTAATTTTTATATTTTTAGTGGAGAAGGTTGTCACCATATTGGCCAGGCTGGTCTCGAACTCCTGATCTCATGATCTGCCTGACTCAGCCTCCCCAAGTGCTGGGATTACAGGTGTGAGCCACCATGCTTGGCGTTTTTTTATTTGTTTGGTGTTGTTTTTGTTTTTGTTGAGACAAAGTCTCACTCTGTCATCCAAGCTGGAGTGCAATGGCACCATCTTGGCTCACTGCAACCTCCACTTCCCAGGTTCAAGTGATTCTCCTGCCTCAGCCTCCCAAATAGCTAGGATTACAGGCACTCATCACCATACCTGGCTAATACTTTGTATTTTTAGCAGAGACAGGGTTTCACCATGTTGGCCAGGCTGGTCTCAAACACCTGACCTCAGGTAATCTGCCCACCTGTCTCAAACTCCTAAGTTCAAGCATTCTGCCTGCCTTGGTCTCCCAAACTATTTGGATTCCAAGTGTCAGCCATCATGCCCAGCCTATGTTTTCATTTTCTTAAGGTGCTTTTTCAAAGAGGAGTTTTTAGCTTTGATGATAAGGCCCAACCTTTTAATTGTTTATTTTATAACTGGTGCTTTTTGTGTTTTAAAAAATCTCTGCCCACCCCAAGGTTGCAAAGATTTCCTCCTGTGTTTTCTTTTAGAAATTTTAAGTTTTATCTTTAAGCTGTGATCTATTGCATTTTAATTTTTGTGTATAATGCAAGATAAGGGTAGAGGTTCATTTTTCCTATGTGATATCCAGTTGTTCCAGCCCCATTTCTTGAAAGAACTATCCTTTCTCCATTAAATCACATACACTATATGACCCATTTTTTAAAAATTATACATGAGCATGGAGGAGAATATGGAAAAATACACACAAATTGTTAATTAATAACCTTTAAGGAAGTGGAATTGGAGAGGAATTGAGAGGAAACTAACACCCTTTATTTCTTACACATTTCTTTGGGGACTGCTCACCTTTTAATTTCCAAAGAAAGGAAGCATAATGTATTACCATCTGATATTAAAATAATATAGAATTAGAAGTGGTCTCTGCTGAAGACAGCGTGATGATTTCAGCACCAAGAGTGAGGTGATAGAGCCTAGACCAAGGGATGCCATCCAATGAGGAGTGTGACAGAGACAACAGACATTTGGAAGGCAGGACAGTGGAATGGGTGGCTTATAGGGAGAGGGGAAAGAAGAAAGCAAAGAGGACTCCAAGGTTCTGTTTTGTTTTGGTTTTGTTTCTGAGACAAGGTCTCCTTCTATAGCCCAGCCTGGAGTGCAGTGACATGATCATGACTCCCTGCATCCTTGAACCCCCAGGGTCCAGCAATCCTCCTTCCCTTGCCTGCCAAGTAGCTGGGACTACAGGCACACACCACCACACCTGGCTAATTTTTTGTATTTTTTGTAGAGATGGGGTTTTGTTATGTTCCCCAGGCTGGTCTCAAACTCCTGGGCTCAAGGGATACTCCAGCCTTGGCCTCCCAGAGTGCTGGGATTACAGGCGTGAGCCACCACATACCGCCAACTCCAAGTTTTTAGCCTGGAAAAATGATGATGTCAGGAGAAAAAAAAAAGGAAACTGGGGTGAGAAGCTAATTTTATAAACAAAACAATGCATGTAGTTGAATTTGAGGGGACCACAGAACATTTGACTGGGAATTGGATCCAGCCAGCTGTCAAAGATAAATGAATCACTTGATCTAGAATAACCAAGTGTCTAAGCTAGAGACCTTGGGACATATTTGTTATTTCCACGTGTTTTGAGCACCTGCCATGAGCAGATTTGCCATTCTGGGCACACAGGGAACAGAGATGGACAGGGCTGGACCTGCCCTTAAACACACTGAGTGCAGAGAGTGGTACAGAATTAGCTGTAATCACTGGTTCAGGAATGGAGATGAGTGGTGCCGAGATCTCAGATACATTGCCTGTATGTAGACGATGCTGCTACAGTATTTAAGCATGCTTAGAAATAGTTCCCTTAATTATTTTCAGCACTCTGCCCGAGTCTTGTTTACACTATTAATTTATTTCGCAAACCCTTTCTTAGCAAATAATGCCAACTGATCCAGTGGGAATTAGCAAGAATAAATGGAAGCTAAATTAAAGTAAGCAGCCTGTGTCGATTTTTATTTCTGCTTTTTCAGATAAGGCAGCAGAGAGTCATTAGGTATATGAGAGTATATCAGTGAATATAATATAGCTGAAGAACTAACCATACCTGGTTTTCTTGAAAAAAAGAAAACCATGGGACCGTCTCCATTTATGAGGAAATAATTTAGGATTTTCAGAAGAAAATAGTCAATGAGAAATCACTAATATTTATTCAGAGTTTATCATGTGCCAGACACTATGCTGAGGCAGGCTTCATTCATGATCTCATTTAAATATCACGAAACCCCTGAGGGTTTTATGACAAGGCCCACTTTACATATGAGGGAACCAAGGCTCAGAAACGTAAAGCAACTTGTCCAATGTCACCCAGCTAATAAATGAAAGAGTAGAGACTGGAACTCAAGCCTGTCTTACTTCACAGCTCATGCTCTTCATCAAAGAAATAAGAATACAAATACAAATAATAGCTATCACTTATGGAACTAATACTATATGCTAAGAACTGTGCTAAGAATATCTCAACATACAAGTCATTCTCCTTTTATTTTGAGGGAGATTTTCTCTCTATCATCTAGGCTGGTGTGCAGTGCCACCATCTTGGCTCACTGCAACCTGCGCCTCCTGGGTTAAAGCGATTCGCGTGCCCCTACCTACCAAGTAGCTGGGATAGCTGGGATTACAGGCGTGAAACATCACGTCTGGCTAATTTCTGTATTTTTAGTAGAGATGGGGTTTTGCCACGTTGGCCTGGCTGGTCTCAAACTCCTGACCTTAAGTGATCCACCCACCTCAGCCTCCCAAAATACTGGGATTACAAGCGTGAACCACCATGCCCAGCCTATTTTTCAAAGCGCTCTGACATTAACTCACCTGAGCTTCTTGATAAGAGCTGAGGAAGACAGCCTGGGAGTCAATGCATAAAAACAAGGACTACTTGTGGAAATAAATCAGTCATCTGATTAGGTTATAGGATTTGGAGTAATTTTTATCTTAGTTGTTTATTAAAGCATTTTGCCATGAATCAACATTTTATTACAAGAAAGAATAAGAAATTGTTTAGTATCCATTCTATAAACTATTAGGTGAACGATCATGGGCAAAAGTCCCCCAACCTCTCTGAGCTTCAACTTCCTCATATGCAAAAGGAGGCAACTTCTACCACCTGCTCCTCAGAGATACCATAAAACTCAACGAAATGAATGTCTGTGAAAGTACTTCAGACATTTTTTTAAAACTATACATGTAGGCCTAAGGCCAAAGTTGGGTTAATCACACTGATACTTACATGAGTTTGCTCATTCAGATGCTATAAACAACATCTAAGAGAGTAGGTATTAATAATGAAAGCAGCTTGGTGCTGGCATATGAATACACAGACGGAGCAATAGAGAGACTAGAAATAGACCACCCACATATGAGAATTCAGTGTATGATCAAGTGGAATGTAAATCACTGGGGGAATGAGATATTTCAATGAGTATGTCAGAACAGCTGGGCAGCCAAATGGAAAAATAATATCCGATGCCACGTTATCACTTCTCTCAGAGAATTTCCAGATGTTTCAAAGATTCAAGTATAAAAATAATCAAACTATGAATTCCTAGGCGATCACATAGGAGAAAATTTTCTTTTTCTTAGAAATGAATACCTTTTGCACGGTGGCTTGTGCCTATAATCCCAGCACTTTGGGAGGCCAAGGCAGACAGTCAAGAGTTCGAGACCAGCCTAGCCAACATGGCGAAACCCTGTCTCTACTAAAAATACAAAAATTAGCTGGGCATGGTGGTAGGTGCCTGTAGTCCCAGCTACTTGGGAGACTGAGGCAGGAGAATTGCTTGAACCCAGGAGGTAGAGGTTGCAGTGAGCCAAGATTACACCATTGCACTCCAGCTTGGGTGACAAAGAGAAACTCCATTTCACACAAAAAATAATAAAAAATAAAATAAAATAAAATGCAAGTTAAACTTCAATAAGTTACCATCTTCATCCATTGACTTTCCAAAATCAAAAAGTGTAATAATGCCAGGCACACTGGATCATGACTGTAATCCCAGTACTTTGGGTGAAGTGACAGATAGCTAGAAGCCAGGAGTTCAAGACTAGCCTGAGTAACATGTTGAGACCCCATGTCTACAAAAACTTTTAAAAATTCATTGATCAGCCAGGCGTGGTGGCTAACACCTGTAATCCCAGCACTTTGGGAGGCCGAGGCGGGTGGATCACCTGAGGTCAGGAGTTCGAGACCAGTCTGACCAATATGGTGAAACCCTGTCTCTAAAAGAAAAAAAAAATTAGTTGATCATGTTGACACATGCCTATACTCCTAGCAACCCGGGAGGCTGAGATGGGAGGATCACTTGAGCCCAGGAGTTGAGGCTGCAGTGAGCTATAATCATGCCACTGCACTCCAGCCTGGACAACACATTGAGACCCTGTCTCTTAAAAAAAAAAATGTAATATGCCATGTTGGCAAAGGTACACAGAAATGGGCACTCTCTTGCATCCTTGGTATGAGTATAGATTGGTCCAACGTCTTTGAAAAGTAACTTGTCAATATCTACCACAATTGCAAATACCTGTGCTCTTTAGCCCAGCAATTTTGCTTCTAAGAATTTATGCTACAGATATATTTGTAAATGTGTGTAATGGGATGTATACAAGAATGTTTGCTGCACCATTGCTTCTAATGGAGAAAGGTTGACACACAGCCTAGATATCTATCAGTAAGATACTATTTAAACAAATAGGGAGAATACCTAAAATGCTAGAAGTTGTTTAAAAATATATAGTTGCTGAAAAGAATGAGGCACATTTGTACATGTACAAAAGAGTCTTCAAAATATGTGAAGTGAACAAAAGCAAAGTTCTGAACAGTTATGTACGATGCTGTGCTGGTAAGTGTTTAATAATGTAAAAACAATAAGTATACAGATATGTACATAAGATCATTACAAAGTTTACTAACAAAAAGGATGTATAGTACACAATTTGCAAATAAAATATACACTACCCTTTATTGTAAATTCCATTCTATAATATCATGTGACTTGCTATTTCTTTAAAATTCCAATGTCAGGTTTTTAATAACTTTATTATCCATGATTGCGTCCCAAAATAATACTCTGAATAAGCTTGATCACAATTTGATCAGCAGAGAAGTTGCTCATATCATTGACAAATGTGTGTGGTTCAAATATAAATGTTGGTTGGTATTTCATTTTTATTCATAAAATAGAAGTGAGACAACAAATAGGTATGTTAGAACTTCACTTCTCTCAATGACATGAGTAGCTTCTTTGCTGAGTCAGATGATAGTTTTTGAATACTGGAAGAATATTTCCTCAAGTTTTTGTGCTCATCACAGTGTAACGGACTCAGACACAATACTTAAGTTAATTCTTCTTCTTATTTTCTCCATCACTTTCTTAAGTCTAGATGAAGAGTCAGCAAACCGTGGCCATTGAGCCAAATCTAGCCTGTTATCTGGCTTTGCAAGTAAAGCCTGGGACACAGCCATGCTCATGAGTTATCTATGACTGCCTTTGCACTACAACAACAGGAGTGAGTGGCTGCAACAGAGACCACGCAGCCCACAAAACCTAAAATATTTACGATCTGGTCTTTTACAGAAAAATTTTGCAGACCTCTAGTATGGACAATGAACAACCCATAAACCCACCATGGCCAATTTGAAGCCACCGACAAGTCCTCACTAAATGCAGAATTGGGAAGAAACACGAATAGCACATCATTGCATGGTATTTCCATTCCACCAATGGAATAGACGTGAATAACCTCAAGAACACATAGATAACGTTGAGATGTAGAAAAATAATTAGGAAGCCATGAGTTTTGACTATTTGCTTTTAATCTAATTAATTATAAGGTCACACAATTTAATGTTTAACAATCGCTATGTTAACAACCAGCTCACAACATTCCTGAAAATTTTGCAGTTGGCTCCTATAAGTTGGTACAGCCAGCTCCAGCTCATCACTGTCAAATGTGTGGAAAATGTATCAGGAGGTCATGACTGTATATCCACATAAGCTTCTATATGCACAGAGTATCTCTGGAAGACGCATAAGAAACTGGAACAGCTGTTGCTTCTGCAGTGGGCAAATGGCGGTCTGGGAGTTGAGTTGGGGAAGCACATTTATTTTTTACTATATGTTCTTTTGTAGAGAATATAAATTTGTATGAATTTTTTAAGCATATGCCTGTGTTACCCTTAAATCCCAATGGACCTTTCATAAGCAAGCTCTCCCATCTCTTTTCTTTCCTGAGCCTCTCCTTCGCCATGCAGTGTCTCTGCAACGCTGGTAGACAGGCCTGGTTCAGTTCCAGCAGGCCGGCCTCCTGAGGCAGCAGCTCCCCGAATGAGGAGCCGTGGAGGGTGAAAAACTCAGTGAATCAGCAGTTCTCCCAGATGAAACGCTGGCCGGAAAGCCACCTCAAGAGCTTTGGCCCATCTCCTTGCCTTGCCTTCTCTTTCTTCCTCGTCCTCTGTTTGTTCATCTTTCCTGAAAAAATTAAGTCAGCTCTTCCCCTTAACCAATTTCCCTGGCATTTTGAAGGGCAGGCCATGCGACCCACCTGCCAGCTACTCCCACCTGCCAAGCCTTCCTGACTATATTTACCCCAGTACTCCCATGTCCCGAGGCTGCTTCGGCAGAGCCAAGGACACACCCAGGTGTTTGTTTTCTGGGTCAGACTTCCCCAGGCATGGGTATATCTATGCTTTTCCTTCAAGGTCCTGATAGCTTCTTTCCCCACCCCAACTTCCAGGCCAGATGGCGTTAAGGGACCTCTCAGCTAAGGTTCCCCCGAAGCAGAAACAAATTAGTACAAAAGGGACTTACTAGGAAGTGATCCTTAAAAATTTGGGCAGGAGAATGGAAAGGGTGGACAGGGACAAGAAGGACACCAAGTGAGGATGAGATGATTACGGCTCCAGTTTTCTACAGCTGCCTGTCAAGCCATCCCAACACAGTGGCGTTGGCCAGCCGCCATTTTCACCATGCCCACTGCTTCTGTGGGTCAGGCATTTGGACAGGGCAATGGACACAGCTTGTTTCTGTTTCATGGTGTCTGAGGCCTCAGCTAGAAAAACTCAAAGATGGGGGTGGCTTGACCACTAAATGCTGGAACCATCCAGAAGTTTCTTGAAGCTGGGTTGGCCAGTGGGGTTACAGGTGGTCTTGCCTGTGAGTTGGGCTTTTCACATCGTGGCTGTTGGGTTCTAAGAGGCAGTGTCTGGGGAACAAGAGTTTCAAGACACCAAGGCAGAAGCTGCTAGGCTTTTTTTGACCTCGCTTCGGATGGCAGCAATGAAGTTCTGTGGATTCAACTGCGTTTTATTGGTTACCAGCAGCCACTTGATTCTGATCGGCTCCAAAACTTAGTGGGCCTTTAGCAAGACTGCATTGCAGGAGGGTGTGTCCAATGAGAGGTGCTGCTGTAGCAACAGGGACCTCTCCACTGGCTGTTTGAGTGCTCTCCGAATACGGCACCTGGTTCCTCCAGAGCAAATGATCTGAGACAGAGCAAGGAGAACGCCACTCTGCCTTTCATGACTCATCTCAGAAGTCACACACTACCACAGGCTCTGTTCTGTTCATTGGAAGTGAGTCATGAATTCCCCTTCCCACACTCAAGAAAAGGGGAATTAAACTCCTTCTTTTGAAAGGAGTGTAAGAAAGTAAAACTTTGTTGTTTGTGTGTGTGTGTGTGTGTGTGTGTGTGTCCCTAAAGTATGTGTCTTTTTTTTAAATTTTCCCTAAATGGAATCACACTGTGAGTGTTCTGCAACTTGAAGTTTCATAAGATGTTATAATTTTGAAATCCATTCATGTTGGCACATTGTATTAGTTTGTTCCAGCTGCCGTAACAAAGTACCACAGACCGGGGCTCAAACAGAAATTTTCTCACAGTTCCGGAGGCTGAAGTTCGAGCTCCAGGTGTGGGCAGGGTCAGTGTCTCCTGGGGTCTCTGTCCTTGGCTTGCAGATGGCATCTTCTCCCTGTGTCCCCATATGGTCCTCCTTCTGTGTGAGTCTGTGTCCTCATCTCCCCTTCTTATAAGGACACCAGTGAGGTTGGATTAGGGGCCACCCTAATAATCTCACTTTAACTCAATCACCTCTTTAAGGAACCCACCTCCAGATACAGTCCTGAGGTCCTGGGGGCTAGGACTTCCACAGAGGAATGCTGGGGAGATGCAATTCAACCCATAGCATGCATATAATTGTAGTTTGTTCATTTTCACTACTTTATAGTATCCCATTTATGAATAGACAAAAGTATATTATGTATTCTATTAACAATGGATGTTTTGGTTATTTCCAGGTTTTTTTTATTATACATGATACTACCACAAGCCACCTGGCACCCATGAACATGCAGCTTATATGCGTCTCTGTATTTACTATTAATGCCTATTCTTTTACAAAGTGGTTGCACTAATTTACACTCCCACCGGCAGCATATCAGAGTTACTCCACATTCTTACCAATACTTGGTATAGTCAGAATTCTTAATTTGCTAATCTCATGGGTGCAAAATAATACCTCTTCTGTTGCTTTAGTTAGCCTTTCCCAGATGACCAACAAGGTAGAGAATCTTTTGTTTATGAAATGCTTTTTCATTTCCTCTGTCCATTTGTCCACTAGGTTGCTCACTCTTTCCTGACTGATTTGTCAAAGTTCTTTGCATCCTGGAGTCACAATTATTTTGATCACCTGTCTTTTCAGTTTCTCTCGTCAATTTTTGTCCATTTTGGCTCCCCTTCTTTTGTCCTTCTTGTTTGTGTCCCTCTTGGGTCCTGTTGTCTCCTTGTTCCACATGTGATCCTGTGTTGATCAGTCTAATGAATAAAGTTTCCACTGTATATGCACCTGAATCCTAATTCTGTATCTTCAAAACAGCTCTTAAAGTCCACTGAACTCAGCCAGGTGCAGTGGCTCATGCCTGTAATCCCAGCACTTTGGGAGGCCGAGGTAGGCAGATCACATGAAACCAGCAGTTCTAGACCAGCCCGACCAACATGGTGAAACTCCTTCTCTACTAAAATTACAAAAATTAAGCATGCATGGTGGTGCATGTCTGTAATCCCGGCTACTTGGGAAACTGAGGCGTGAGAATCACTTCAAGCCAGGAGGCAGAGGCTGTTACAAGGAGCCAAGATCATGTCACTGCACTCCAGCCTGGGAGATAGAGCAAGACTCTGTCTCCAAAAAAAAAAAAAAAAAAAAAAAAAATCCACTGAACTCTCCATGTTCTTTTCCTAACCTGTGAACTTTTGAACATGTTTACCACTGTTTAGGGAATACCATCTCCCATCCTGGCCACTGCTGCTCCCTATACTCTGCAGAGCTAAATCCTGCTAACCTGCAAGTCTCAGGTCTCAGCTGAAGGCACCTCTTTTAACCATGCTCCCAGAGAGCCCTGTAATTGTCACATCACAGCACTTAGCACATAGTATTGCCATTATCCTTTTACTTGGCTGTCTTTCCCACTAGACTCTGAGTCCCCCTGACACTGTACCTAGCAGCTTGTCTGTACAAAACTGACATGCAATAAATCTTTGATGGTGAATTAATTAATAATTTTTCATGGGTAAAAAATTAGGCTCACCAATAAAACACATGAGATGCAAATCATTTGTACTATTAAAACATGTAAGGCCAGGCACATTGTGGCTCACGCATGTAATCCCAGCACTTTGGGAGGCCAAGGTGGGCTGATCACGAGGTCAGGAGTTTGAGACCAGCCTGGCCAACATGATGAAACCCCATCTCTACTAAAAACACAAAAATTAGCTCAGTGTAGTGGCAGGCACCTGTAATCCCAGCTACTCAGGAGGCTGAGGCAAGAGAATGGCTTGAACCTGGGAGGTGGAGGCTACAGTGAGCTGAGATCATTTCACTGCACTCCAGCCTGGTGACAGAGCAAGAATCCATCTTGGAAAAAAAAAGATATGTAAATTCTACACATTAATCATCAAAATAATGTTAAAGTAACCTCTGAACCTTGATCTCCCAAAATAAATTATTATAAATGTGCAAAACAACAGTTAAGTTTCATCAATAGCCTCCGCTCAGCCAAGATCACACCCTCTGAAGGAAAGATCCCGGCAGAAGGTTCCACCATCCCCTAAGGATTCCACCATGGTCTCCTTCCCCTCCCCAACCCTGCCTGCACATGCCACATTTCCTCCAGAAAGAAATGGGAGCTAGGAAGAATTGCCTAAGCTGCTCACACCTGGGAAGCGAGGCGCTCCTGACAAGGAAAAACTAAATAAATTAAAGGGATGACGATACTGTGCGGCAGTGATTGAGGAGCATGCTTTTCCTGAAGTCATTTGTTTGGCATTGCTATATACCTCGTCAAAGTCAGAAATGTCAGCTTCCCCTGAATAAACAGCCAGGGTTGGCAATGGGGCATTTTAACGAATAAGCTGAACTCTTCCTTCAACCTTATTTTCTGCTAGAAATGTTGTAAGTTAAACAGATTTACTATTTTGTTTTCCTTTCCTCTGAGATGAATTTTTCCAGCAACTTTCTCTTAACTGGGTGTCAATCAGTAACTTCTAAGTTCCTCTAGTGCAAGGTTTCTCAGCCTCAACACTATTCATATTTTGGCCAGACAATTCTTTGTTGTGAAGTTCTGTCCTGTGAGTTGTGAGATGTTTAGCAGCATCTATGGTCTCTATCAGTAGATGCTAGTAGCACTCCCCAAGTTGTGCCAACCAAAACTATCCCCAGATGGTATTTCTCGGATCTACAGTCTAACGAGATCTTTTGATTTTCTGCCACTGGCAACTGTTAAAAGAAAAATCTTAGACAAATTAAATTTAACAGAGTTTAATTGAGCAAAGAACAATTCACAAATGGGGCAGCCTTCCGAACGAAAGTAGGCTCAGAGGGACTCCAGCCCTGTGGCTCAGTCCAAGAAGATTTATGGATAGAAAAAGTAAAGTGGTGTGCAGAAAATAGAAGTAGGTACAGAAACAGCCAATGGGTTGAAGCTGCACGTTTGTCTTCTTTGAGCGTGATTTGATCTGTTGGTCACCTCTGATAGGCTGAAACTTGGGTTATTGATACAAAAGTCTGTTACAGTCTGTTTATACAGGTCACTATATATGAAGAAACCTTTAGGCTGAACTTAAAATATGTAAGGAAGCCACTTTAGACTCAGCTTAATTTAACACTATGATTATCTTGTCTTTAGCCCCATCCTCAGATAAGGGGCCGATAAATAAATACAGGTATACCTCAGAGATATTGTTGGTTCAGTTCCAGACCACTGCAATTAAGCAAATATCACAATAAAGTCAATCACAGAAGTTTTTTCATTTTCCAGTGCATAAAAAAGTTATGTTTACACTATACTATTTTCTATTATGTTTGCAATAGCATTCTGTCTAACAAAGCAATGTAATGTACGTACCTTAATTTAAAAATACTTTATTGCTAAAAAAAAATGCTAATGATCTGGGTCTCTAGCCGTTGTGATTTTTTTGTCAGCAGAAGGTCTTGCTTCAATGTTGATAGCAACTGAGTGATCAGCGTTGTGGTTGCTGAAGGTTGGGAAGCTGTGGCAATTTCTCAAAATAAGATAATAATGAAGTTTACCTCATCAGTTAACTCTTCCTTTCATGAAAGATTTCTTTGTAGCATGAGATGCTGTTTGATAGCATTTCACCCACAGCAGGACTTCTTTCAAAACAGGACTTCTCTCAAACCCTGCCACTGCTTCGTCAACTAAGTTGATGTAATATTCTAAATCCTGTGTTGTTATTCGAACAATGTTCATGGCATCTTCACCAGGCATAGATTCCATCTCAAGAAACCAGTTTTTCTGGTCATCCATAGAGGCAACTCCTCAGCTGCTCAGCATTTATCATGAGATTGCAGCAATTCAGTCACATCTTAGACTCTACTTCTAATTTTTGTTTTCTTGCTCTTTCCATTACATCTGCAGTTACTTCCTCCACTGACGTCTTAAACCCTTCAAAGTCATCCATGATGGCTGAAATCAACTTCTTTCAAACTCCTGTTAATGTTGAGATTTTTACCACCTCTCATGAATCACAAATGTTCTTATTGGCTTCTAGGATGGTGAATCCCTCCCAGAAGGTTTTCAGTTTACTTCGCCCGCATCCGTCAGTGGAATCAGTGCCACATCCATGGTACCTGTAGCCTTACAAAGGTTATTTCTTAAATAATAAGACTTGAAAATTAAAAATACTCCTTGATGTATGGGCGGCAGAATGGATGTTGTGTTAGGAGGCATGAAAACATTCTCCTTGTACATCCCCATCAGAGTTCTTATGTGGCCTGGTGCATTGTCAATGTGCAGTAATATTTCAAAAGGAATTTTTTTTTTAGCAGTAGGTCTCAACACTAGGCTTAAAATATCCAATATATCATGCTGTAAACAGATGAGCAGTCAACCAGGCTTTGTCGCTCTATTTATAGAGCACAGGCAGATTTGATTTAGCATACTTCTTAAGGGCCCTAGGGTTTTCAGAATAGTAAATAAACATTTGCCTCAATTTAAGGTCACCAGCTGCATTAGCTCCTAACAAGAAAGTCAAGGACTTCCACAACCTGGGTTTGAAAACTTGGGGAGAATTGTGTTAAGGGAACAAAAAGGTTAGACATTCTAGGCGGAAGAAATGACACTGGCAAAAGTGTGGTGGTAAGAGGTAAAGGAAAATTCCACAGATTCACAGCCACGGTGGCTGGAGAAGAGGGTTCCTATAGTATGCAAGGACGTGGCTTTCCGTAGACCAGGTCCCATCTCTAAGGAATCACCCCCTCCTTTCCCCAGCCCATGTGGTCATGCCTGCTTCTCAATTCCTGGCAACTTGGGTTTCTACCATCTGTCAGCACTGGTAACTTGTGTAAGTTAGCTTTCTATTGCTAATGATTTTTTCCTAGGTGGTGTATTATCTCAGTTCAGTGCTAAATTTCCAAAAGACAGTGACAGCATCTAGTATGAAAGTTTACCCCGAGCAGGCACTTGAAAAGTATAAACAACTGATTCCTTCAGAAAACAGAGAGAGGGTCACTCAAATTATTAATAAACGGTTGAATTAAGATCAACCTCTGGAATGAAAAGGGCTGGTTAACTTAGCTGTAAGTCACTTATGCCTATTAGCAGCAAATGAAGCAATATAGAGGTTTATCAACATTACTCAAAATTTAATTTAAAAACCATTCCATCAGTCCGATAATTTTAATAATCTGATGGTACTGGAGTCTTTTTCACACTAAATGATTTTTTTAAAGTTCTTTTTCTTATGTAGAAGATAGGATCAAACAAACATCTGCAGCTGGTCACATGTGCATTACTGTGTAACTCTACAGTGCCCCATTGAAGCCCATGTCACCTCCTCCAGGCCCCAGTCAATCATCTTTCCGCATTCAACAGTGCATTTGTCCAGACCTGTTATGTTGTAACCTTACAATAACCTTTGGAATTGCCTCTCTTTATTCAATGATTCTGCTGTCAGGCAAGAAAAGCTGGTTGTAAATGCAGCATTCAGGGATGTAGGCCAAGTTCATCACATTAAAGTCCTATCATTGTTAGCAAAATAATCGCTGCAGGTTGACATACCGCAAGCAAGGGATGTAACTAACTGACATCAGTGGAATGGGGTGGGAGGGCCATGAGATGAGACAATCTCTACCTTGCATTCCAACCTCTGTGTCTGCATTTATTCTAGCACTTTCCTTTGAACTCATTATGGTCCTCTCCAGACAACCATCTCATTATCTCAAGGTTGAACTCCTTCACCTGGAACAGTCTCTCTTCACAAGTATGGTACCTCTAGACATTTGAGAGGGAGCCAGTCTCCCTTTAGAATACATTAGTGTCTTTTAAAAGTAAATAAATGTTTACTTTATCACGCAATTAACTAAAAGCAGCAAAGTAGGTGGAAGAGTAACAGAAAGAAAAAATAAGGAGGAAAGGAGGTGTTTTAAGGAAAATCCTGTTGGAAAACTTTAAATGGACAATGATACCCATTCTTGTATTCATTTTGTTTTTATGCTGAAAGCGGACAAGGCATTTTGCAATAAATAATATGTGAACTCTAAAAATATTAAATTAAAGTAAATAAAAGAACAAGAAACATGACATGAAAAGGGTGCAGAAATTCTATCAGAAAACCTAGCAGAAAGGAGCACAAATCTTAGCTTCATGATACCAATCAGGGAACACATAGGGGCTGATGAAGAACCACAGGAAGGGTTCCTAGCCCTGGCTGTGCCTCAGACGGAAAGGGAGGAGGATTTTCAAACTCTGGTCATCTGACCCTACTCAAATGCACTGAATCAGAATCTCTAGGCATTAGACAAAGACATCTGTCTAATAAAAGGAAGCCCAAGAAACCATCAAGAGAAACAGTCTTTAACTCCAAAAGGAATTTATGACATATGGTTTTCCTAAAGGTCACTAGGCAATGAAACGCTCCATAGTCAATAACAGCTAAAGAACACCATTAGAGATGTTCGTCACAAGGCTGTTTCTCACACCAACCCTCAATAAAGGTTGAAGACATAAGGGTACCTTATGGCCTGGGAAATAACTTTCTCCTCCACAGCCCGCTTTGTGCTTACCTCATCAGAGCAAGCATAGGGAGTAGACTTGGGAATGGGTGGATGGCACCGGCTTTGGGCTTCTTTGCCTAGGCTTGTGGTGAGACCCAAATGAGTAAGGCCATGCATATAGTAGATAACCAGTAAACATTAGTAATTGTTATCATCATTACTTTCAAAGACCATTGCTCTCCACGGATTTTGGCAGGAGCCAAACATGTACCATCACTAACAAGAAGCAAACCAAAAACAAAGCCTGCTTCTGCTGTGCCTCCCTTGTACCACCTGCAGGCACAAGGTAAGATCTGGAGTGCTTGACACACCCCATTTCACTACTCTTCACAACCACCGTATGGGTAGGCACTATTCTTACACTGACTTACCAATGGGAAGACTAAGGAACAAACATGTTAAATTTGTCAGTGATATGTGGCAGAACTGAGTGTCCGACTCTAGGTTGTATGACTTCAAATATGCTCTTTTTCTTCTTCACACTATTTTTTTTTTTGAGAGAGAGGATCTTGCTGTGTTGCCCAGGCTGCAGTGCAGTGGTGTGATCACAGCTCACCGTATCCTCAACCTCCCAGTCTCAAGTGATCCTCCCACCTCAGCCTCTCGAGCTGTGACTACAGGCTCCTGCCACCACGTCTGGCTAATATTTTCTCTTGTTTTGGTAGCGATGGTGTCTCACCATATTTCCCAGGCTGGTCTCAAACTCCTGGGCTCAAGGGATCCTCCCACCTTGGCCTCCCAAAGTGCTGGGATTACAGATGGCAGCCACTTCACCTGGCCTGATACACTCTAAATGACCAGGTTTTATACCCCTGTCAGACAATAAGGACTCTTGCTGGTTAGGAAGGAACCCATAAGCTCCAGGTACTCAGAGGAGGAAAATATCCAAGTTACAGTTTTGTCATAAAAATTAAAGCCTGAGCCACATCCTATCTCATCACAGAAGATGCCCATAGGATTCCTTGTATACAGGGGACTATATTCAAAGCAACTTTGAATGGGGCCAAATACCCAACACATGCACAAGTTTTTCTCTGACCTTGGCCTGGAAGACTTTGGAACAGCCTTTGTCTCCCACCCACATTTCCAATGACCCATCAGAAAGCTAATTCCTCCGAATTTGTCATCAATAATCATGTCATAAGTTTCCGTTTCTTCAGAACATGGCCTATGACATTCACGTTCTCAATTCCTTTGAAAGGGGGTTCTTGACCAGGCTTGGTGGCTCATGCCTATAATCCCAGCACTTTGGGAGGCCTAGACAGGCGGATCATCTGAGGGCGGGAGTTCAATATGGCAAAACCACACCTCTACTAAAAACGTCTCTACTAAAAACACAAAAATTATCCAGGCACGATGGCGGATGCCTGTAATCCCAGCTACTTCGGAGGCTGAGATGGGAGAATCCTTTGAAGCCAGGAGGCAGAGGTTACAGAGAGCCGAGATGGGGCCACTGCACTCCAGCCTGGGCAACAGAGCAAGAGAGACTCCGTCTCAAAACAACAACAAAAAACAAAGAAACAAAAATTGGGGGGGTTCTTCCCCGGAGTCATCTCTTTCCAGTTTGTTATTCAAGCGAGTGTAAAGGTTGAGAGTGAAAACCACACAGATGTCATAAACTGCTGCCCAGACGGTAAGTGACAGTCAGCTCACACCTGCCACCAGGGCGGCAGCCAGCTCCTGCTCACTCCTGAAATAAGAGCCAAGGGCATCCCACCGGCAGGTCCCATTTGCCGAGGGCGTGGGGAATTGGCTTCACGGCGTTTATTCAAACTCACAGGTACAGAGGCGCCTCTAGCCGGGACCAACACTCTCAAGGTGTCCTCGTCGGTAGCGAGAGTGCCACTCTGGAGAATAAGGACATCTTTAGGGCCTTAGGAAGGTGAGGTCTGAACGCCCTGGACACTGCGGGACGCTGGGCGGCCGGGCACCCTTGGAGCCAAGGCCGCCAGGGGAGGCAGGAAGCCGCCGCTCAGCTCGTGCTGCTGTGGACGCCGCGGCCGCCTCTCCCCACCCCCTCCCGCTCCCGGGAGAACCGGGCAGAGGCAAAACGTGGAGAGATGGAGCTGGAGTTGAGGAAGGGAGCCTTGGCTAGACCCCGGATAGGCAGGAAAGGGAGAGAAAGATTAAAATTGAGTGCAGCCTTGGTTTTAGAAGCAACTTTAGAAATAACTGAAAAGGCAAAGCTTGAATGCCATCTTGGGGCGTGAGATAACAGCCACAGTCCCTTTTTAATTCTGCTTATAAATATGTTTAATTAAAATAGCTTCGACTACCGTAATGTCCACAGCCGGTCATAGGTCATAGCTGCAAAGACCAGCAGTGAAATCTCTTCTTTAAAGACAACAAATTTTCTCTATTCCTAAAGTGTTCTGCCTACCAAGCCCAGGGAGCCCCACAGAACACACCTCCTACATGGAAACCAGATGTAAATTCTATGGTGGTTCATTGGTGCTTTTGGAAATCCTACGACCTGTCAGCAGATGTTAATCCTGAGGACGATCTCAGAGCATTTCACTAGAAGCCAGTGTGGGGCAAGTCATGTCAAACATTTCTGATAAGGCTGTGATTTCAGTAAAGCTTATTTTTTTTACTAATCATTTTTAAATCATACTTTTTCAGATAATAAAAGTAGTATATGCTTTCTATTTTTTAAAAAGCACTAAAAACAATAAATAAATTACATCAATGCACCCCTACCATGATCCCAATCCTTAGAGATAACCACTGTTACCTGTTTGATGTCTACTTATCCACATTTTTCTCTGCATATATGCTATTTTACAAAAGCAGGATTTATATCTATGTACTCTGATTCTTAGTGATTCACATTACTAGGAAGGTGTAATTTCAGTTTAACTTTGATGTTAACATATGAATTCGTCACTTTTTTAACTGAACATTTTACTAGAAGAATTCAATATCATCATTTTGATAGTGAGTCAATATTGCTGTTCTCATACACAAAAATTAGCAAGCATGAATTATTAAATACTCTTAGTTGTTTGTATAGTTAACAAAAATGATCTAATATTAAGCTATTACTGAGTCCATACTAACTTCTAGGTAGTGTCATAAGCATTTTACTTATATTAACTCTTAAGAACAACCTTATGAAAAAGGTAGCAATATCCTTTTTCAGGTGGAGAAAAAGAGGCTTAGATAAATAATGTTCCCAAGGTCATGCAGCAAGCAATTGCTACACAGATATTCAAATCTATTCAAAGCAACATCAATATATGTTCCATTCTGCTACCAACCATTCAGGTAATCAGGTTATAGTTATGAAAACAAGCAGATAAATAAATCAACATGTTTAAAATTGTTTTGTGATTTAACTATGCATATTATGGAGTTCCTAGTGAAAGTAATGAGTTTGGAGTCCACCCCTGGGTACTTACCACCAGTGTGACCTTGAGCAGATCTTTTAACTGAAACACAGCTACAAAGTGAAGATGCTGCCTGTAATAACACTGGGCTCACAGGGCTAAAGTGAGGTTTAAATAAAGCAATGTACAGGAAATCTCCTTGTAAATTGTAAACAACTATATAACATGATGTTAAGGACATATTTATGTGGCAATTCCTAATTCAATTACAACAGGCTTTAAACTTCACGTTTGTAATAATTCCATCAGAATAAAACAAATGCAGAGATTTTTAAATAACTGAAAACAAAAGGCAGCTTTCAGCACTACTCAGAATCAGGGCATATTCCCCAAGATCATGTCTGTATCCTCTCCCAGGCTCATTGACTCTGTTTCTTCCTTTACCCAGGACAGCAGCATCAAGGGCAGCAGCCCCTCCAATCTTGTTTTCCAGCCATGCTTTTTCCATTCTGGTATTGAAGTGTTAGTTTAATTTTTATTTCAACATAACAGTCATATAGTTTAAGTCAAATACTCAATATGAAAAATAAAGTCCCTGACCTAACTCCCCAATTTTACTTGCTGAATACTACCATTTTCCTTTCCTTCCTCTCTTTCTTCCAGTATTTACTTTCACATTTCAAAATGTTATATTTATTCTGCAACTTGTTGATTAATCTATTTTAGCATATTACTGACTTCCTATTAGGAAGATAAGAATATTGTTTTCATAAACTACTCTTCCTCCACTTTCCTACTCCAAATAGGGTTACATGATAACTTTTAGTTGTGTGTTCTTGAGTCAGTATTAACATTGTTATGGTTATCTAATATTGTTTACCACTGAGACAAAGGGTAAATTATCACTACTATTTTCTCTTTTGTAAAAAGAAATTGAAAATGGCAAACAATAGAGGTAACCAACGAAACCAAAAGCTGGCTCATTGAGAAGTTTAATAAAATTGCTAAGACTCTAGACTGACCAAGAAGACACAAATTACCAGAATCAGGAATGAAAGACGGAACATCATCACAAATCATACAAATATTAAAAGAATGATAGGGAAGAGTATGAACACCTATATGCCAATACATTTGAAAAATTAGATAAGTGGTCACACTGCTCAAAAGACACAGATTACCAAAACTGGCACTAGAAGAAATGGGAGAAATAAGGGAAGTGTTTATATCTATTAAAGAAATTCCATTTTAATTTAAAATCTTCTCACAAGTACAAGTCCAGGTCTCGATGGCTTCTCTTATGAATTCTAACAAATACTTAAGGAAGAAATAATACCAATCCTACACAAATATTTTTATAAAATAGGAATCAAGGAACATTTCTTTTCCATTTTACGAGGCCAGTATTGCTCTGGTACTAAAAACAAAGACATTATAAGAAAATAAAACTATAGCTAATATCATTCATGAAGATAAAGACAAAAATTCTTAACAAAATATGAGCAAAACAAATCAAACAATATTTTAAAAGGATAATATATCATGATCAAGTGGGATTTATCCCAGGAATTCAAGGTTAGTTTAACATTTGAAAATTAATCATTGTAATTCATCATATTACTCTTTTATTTTATTAAAAGAGTAAAACCTTATGATCATCTCAATAGATGTAGAAAAAGTATTTGGCAAAATTTAACAGTCATTCTGGATAAAAACTCCCAGCAAAAATGAACTTTCTCAATCTGATTTTTTTTTTTTGAGATGGAGTTTCGCTCTTGCTACCCAGGCTGGAGTGCAATGGCGCGGTCTCAGCTCACTGCAACCTCCACCTCCTGGGTTCAGGCAATTCTCCTGCCTCAGCCTCCTGAGTCGCTGAGATTACAGGCACGTGCCACCATGCCCAGCTAATTTTTTGTATTTTTAGTAGAGACGGGATTTCACCATGTTGACCAGGATGGTCTCGATCTCTTGACCTCGTGATCCATTCACTTTGGCCTCCCAAAGTGCTGGGATTACAGGCATGAGCCACCGCACCCGGCTCGATCTGATTTTTTTTTAATCTATGAAAAACCTACAGCCTAACATCATACTTAATGGTGAAAGATAGGGCATTTCCCGAGATGAGGAGCACGGCAAGGATAGTCACTCTGAACTACTCCTATTCAGCATTGTACTAGGAGGCATAGCCAGTGCAAGAAAAGTCATCCAAATTGGAAAACAAGGAAAACTGTTTATTTGTATACATAATTGTCTATATAGAAAATTCTAAGAGAAATATGAAAAAGCTACTAGAATTACTACAACTAATAAGAAGGCTTAGCAAAATTGCAAGATGCAGTTAATATTTAAATATCAACAGTATTTCCAAACAATTGGAAAATAAGAAAGTGTTTTTAACTTCACATTTACATCACACACACACACACATACACATACATATACACACACAAATTAAATATCTGATATACTTAGCAATAAGCTTAACAAAATATAATCAAAATATGTATGCTGAAAAAATATGAAACATAGCAGAGAGAAATAAAAAGACTTAAATAGGCCGGGTGCGGTGGCTCATGCCTGTAATCCTAGCACTTTGGGAGGCCGAGGTGGGTGGATCACCTGAGGTCAGGAGTTCAAGACCACCCTGGCCAATATGGTGAAACCCCATCTTTAAAAAAAAAAAAAAAAAAAAAGACTTAAATAAATAAATGGTGAAGTAAACAATATTCATGGATAAGAAGATTCAATAGTGATAAAATGTCACCTATTTCCAAATTGATCTTTAGACTCAACAAAGGAATTTTTCTGTAGAAACTGACAAGCTGATTCTAAAATTTATATGAAAATTAAAAGCGGCCAGGCACAGTGGCTCACACCTGTAATCCCAGCACTTTGGGAGGTCAAGGTGGGCGGATCACGAAGTCAAGAGATCGAGACCATCCTAGCCAACATGGTAAAACCCTGTCTCTATTAAAAGTACAAAAAATTAGCCGGGCATGGTGGTGTGTACGTGTAGTCCCAGCTACTTGGGAGGCTGAGGCAGGAGAATTGCTTGAAACCAGAAAACGGAAGTTTTGGTGAGCCGGGATCGTGCCACTGCACTCCAGCCTCGCAATGGAGCGAGACTCTGTCTCAAAAAAAGAAAAGAAAAGAAAATTAAAAGCATCTAGAATAGTACTATTTTGGAAAAGAAAAAGGTTAAGAATTTAACACTACATGATTTTAAATCTTACTAAACTTCTAATAGTCAAGGTAATAAGCTATTGGTATACAGATAGACACATGCATCAAAAGAACTGATTAGGGAGTCTAGAAGTTGATTCACATGTACATGCTCAACTAATTTTCAACCAAAGTGACAAGGTAAGCTGATGGCTCAAAGATAGTTTTTTCAAATAAATAGGGTGGAACAGTCAGATATCCTATGGCCCTTGCCTCACACCATACACAGATGTTAACCCATAGGCTTAAATGTAAAAGATAACACTATAAAACATCCAGGAGAAAACATCAATGTGGCAATCTCAATGGAGCAATCTCAATGTGGCAAATTTCTCAAATATAGGGCATAACAACGAGTAACCATAAAAGAAAATATTAATATATGGATTTTTATCAAAATTAAAACCACTATTCTTCTAAAGACAATTTTTTTTTCTTTTTTTTTTTTTTTTAAAAAGCAATCCACAGAATGGGAAAAAAATCTTTGGAAAAAAATTTGTATCCAGAATATGTAACAACTGTTATGATTCAACAATATAAACAACCCATTTTTTTTTAATGAGGGAAAGATTTGAATAAACATTTCAAAAAAAAAGATATACGAAAGTATACAAGCAAATGAAAAGATACTCAAAAAATTATTCACAAAAAGTAATTTAAAAATACAATGAGGGCTGGGCACAGTGTCTCACCCCTGTAATCCCAGCACTTTGGAAGTCCAAGGCAGGCAGATCACCTGAAGTCAGGAATTCGAGACTACCTTGACCAACATGGAGAAACCCTGTCTCTACTAAAAACACAAAATTAGCCAGGCGTGTTGCACATGCCTGTAATCCCAGCTACTCAGGAGGCTGAGGCAGGAGAATTGCTTGAACCCGGAAAGCAGAGGTTGCGGTGAGCCAAGATCACACCATTGCATTCCAGCCTGGGCAACAGGAGCGGAACTACATCTCAGATAGATAGTTAGACAGATAGATAGACAGTTAGATAGATAGATAGATAGATAGATAGATAGATAGATAGATAGATAGATAGATAGGTAGATAGATATACAATGAGATATCACAACATATCCATTAAATTGGCTAATTTTTTTTTTTTAATGATAATCTCAAGTGTTGACAAGCAATGGAGCAACTGGAACTCTAATATATTTTGATATACCTGTAAAATGGTACAACCGTTTTGGAGAAAGCTTGGCAGTTTCTTATAAAATTACGTTTATATTTAATATATGACCTAACAATTCCATTCCTATACATTTATTTAAAGGAAATGAAAACATATGTTCACATAAAGTCATAGTCACAAATGTTCCTAGCAGCTTTATCCTTAATTGCCCCAAACTGGAAAGAACCCACCCAAATTTTCTTCAAGGCTAAATGGATAAACTACAATACAGTCATAGAGTAGAACAATATATAGCAATAAAAAGAATGCATGGCTGGTATGTGCACCAACATGGATGAATCTCAAAAATATTATGCTAGGTAAAAGAGGCCACATTCAAAAGACTGCAGTCATGTAGTCCATGGGAAATGGTTCTGGGACCTCTCTCACATACCAAAATCCACTGATGCTCAAGTCTCTGATATAAAATGGCATAGCATTTGCATATAACCTACACACATCCTCCCATATACTTTAAATCATCTTTAGATTACATATAATACCTAGTACAGTGTAAATGAAAATTGTTGTTGTAGTGTATTGTTTAGGGAATGATGGCAAGAAAAAATAAGTCTGTACATGTTCAGTACAGACACAATGTTTTGGCTCAAATATTTTTGATTCATGGTTGCCTGAATCCATAGATTTAGAATTCGTGGATACAGAGGGCCAATTTATTTATATGATTCTATTTACATTAACTTATAGAAAAAGTAAAACTATAGTGGTAGAAAGCAGATAAGTGGTTGTCAGGGTCCAGGAAGTACATGAAAGAACAATTAATCCCCTTGAAAAGGAGTCTGAGAAATTTTCTCGGGTGATGGTAGTGTTCTGTATCATAATTGTGGTGGTGGTTACACGACTGTGTATTTTCAAAACTAGGGATTCTCAGCCTCAGCACTGCTGACATTCTGGGCAAGATAGTTCTTTGTTGTGGGAATGTTATATGCACTGCAGGATGTTTAGCAGTGGCCCTGGCCTCTACCCAACACCAGGATCACACTCACGCCCCCTCCCAAGTTGTGACCGCCAAAATTGTCTCCAGACATTGCCAAATACCTCCTGGAGGAGTGAAATCACTAGTCAAAACTCACCAAATAGACTGCGCACAGTTGCTCGCGCCTATAATCCCAACACTGGGCAGCTGAGGTGAATGGATCACCTGAGCCTAGGAGTTCGAGACCAGCCTGGGCAACATTAAATTAAATTTAACAAAACAAAATTAAATATTTTTTTTGAGACAGAGTCTCACTCTGTTGCCCAGGCTGGAGTGCAGTGGCATGATGTTGGCTCACTGCAACCTCCGCCTCCCAGACTCAAGTGATTCTCACGCCTCAGCCTACCAAGTAGCTGGGAGCACAGGCGCATGTCAGCACCCCCGGGCTAATTTTTTGTATTTTTGGTAGAAACTGGGTTTCGTCATGTTGCCCAGGCTGGTCTCAAACTTCTGAGCTCAGGCAGTCCACTCGCCTCAGTCTCCCAAAGTGCTGCGGATTACAGGCTTGAGCCACCAAGCCTGGCCAGAAATTTTTTTTAATTTCAAAAAAAAAGAGAAAAAAGTCCAGGCACAGTGGCTCAGGCCTGTAATTCCAGAACTTTGGGAGGCCAATCAGGCAGATCACCTGAAGTCAGGGGTTGGAAACCAGCCTGGCCAACATGGCAAAACCCGTCACCATTAAAAGTATAAAAATTAGCCGCGTGTGGTGGTGCATGCCTGTAGTCCCAGCTTCTGGGGAGGCTGAGGCATGAAAATTGCTTGAACCAGGGAGGTGGAGGTTGCAGTGAGCTGAGATCATGCCACTGCACTCCAGCCTGGGCAACAGAGTGAGACTCCATCTCAAAGAAAAAGAAAAGAGAGAGAGAAACTCATCAAATAGTAGGCTTGTCCAATAGAAATTGGTGAATTTTAGCATATATAAAAGCTATCCCAATAAAGCTGATTTTTAAAATTTAGGAAGCAGTTTGCAACAATAGTCCTTATGCCCAGGAGACATGAGTTCACCCTTACACATTTTGCAGGTCCCTCATTAAAATCAAATGAGAATCTCTATAGATACTGAAATAATTTTTCTGCAGATTTTTAGAAATATCCTATTTTCTAGATTAATTCAGTATTGCTACTGAAAAATCTGATGTGATCTTAATTCCTGATTCTTTGTGACCATTTTTATTCTTCTGAAAGTTTTTTAGTCACTAAATTAGGTTCTAAAAATAAACCCATTCAAACTGGAAAATCAAGTCCTTTTCTAGGAAGTTCTCATGCACACTTTATTTAAAATATTTTCCTGCCTGTTTTCTCTCTTCTCCTTTCCTAGAACTCCAGAAAGATATTGGGCCTCCAGAAAACACCTTGACTTTCTCATCTTATCTACTAGTTGTTTATCTTTTTGTCTTTGAGTGCCTTTATCTTCCAGCTCCTTCTGAAGGATTTGTTTCTGCTTTCATCTCTGTAATTCCAAAAAGTTTTGCTTGTTCTCAAATTGTTCCTCTTCTCCAAGGACGCTATTGTAATTCAATTCTTTTTCCTCCAACACCTATGGGTGTGTCCCTTCTAGAGATAATGCCGCTTTCAGTCTCTGAGGTTGAAAGTGGTCCTCTGATGTGTAGTGATCACCTTAGCTATCTGTCCATATTTAACAAATAGCCTTAACATTGGCTGTCGTGTAGGCATGGGTAGAATGTATTGAGTGGTTGCCTTCGGAAAATGATAAAGCAGCAGAAAGTTGATTTTTCCTCTGGGAAATGTCAACGTCTGAAGGCATTTTCTCTGGGAATTTACAGTCCCTCCAAGGATGAATTTTCCATCCCCCTGTGTAGGAGAACACCCCGATTTCTGGTATTCCAGGCAGACAGCAAAGGAAGCAGGCTGAAGGGATCTCCTCATCATTCTTCCAAACGTTCACTTATAACTCCTATTTTGAGCCCAAATATCATCCTTGCCTTCCACTGTGTCCTGTGTCCTTGAGTCTGCAGCCTCTTAAATCAGGATTTTGAAGAAAATACTTCTTCCCCTGAAACGGAGTGCCGTGAATAAGACTGTCCTGGAGGGCCAGGGTAGAAATAGATGCTGAGGGGGAAGGAGGGCTGTCAAACCCCATGACCAGATTCACCATCATCTCTCTCCTCCCCTGTACCTTTGTCCCTCGTTTCTATGGAGCAGAAATCTGGGTCAAGGTGGGGTGGGATCAAGAGTTGCTATGATTTGGGAAAAGCTCTGCAGGATAAGTCATGAGTTGAGTGGAGTGTGGTTTTGCAGAATAGAGGCTAAGGAGAAAAACAAGTGGAGCAGCTGAGGGCAGCCCGAAGGGCTCCAGCTCCAAGGTGCAGGCAGAGCTCCTTGGGGAGGCCAGGGTGGCTGGAATGTAGGGTGGCAGCAAAAAGACAGCACTCCACACAGAGAAAAAGACTTCCAGGATTTCTTTCAATAGGCTGTCAATCTCCGGCACAGGCTCTCTCCCGAAGGTAACCCGGGAACTTAGAAGATGTGCACTGAGACATTTCAAGAAACTCAAGAGTGAAAGGGGGTGTTTTCATGGTCATGTGTGTCTGCAGGAGGAGGCTTGGGCTTAGAGCAAGAGCGGCTATAGAGGATAACCTGGGAAAGGAATCCCTGGGGTTCTGCTCCTGCCCTCGAGCCTCTGGTTCACATGTCCTTGAGAATAAAATCAGACCTTCTAGAAGCTCAATCTGGGTAAGGAGCTGAAACAATATATGGGTTGAAATTTTACAGCTGCAATCTTCTGACTCCTTCTGCTCCAAACCCCAAGGCTAGGGAATTATCTTCTAAGAGATATCTTTTCTCCTAATTCTGCTTCTCTCTAGAGGGCAAAAGTCAAGGCCTGATTTTAGGAGTTGTTTGTCAGAGTAGGGAGCTCAGCACACCCTGAGGGCTCATGCATTCACCCGCTCCTTCCTGAGCTCCTTAGAACTCTCTGGTGCAGAGCTGGAGGAAAAGCAAGTACCGTACTCAGTACTCGAGGGAAAACAAGCTCAGAGGCTGAACAACAAGACAACTGAGGAGCACATCCTCTTCAAAAGAGGCCAGGGGTAAGAAGGATGGCTAAACTAAAGTTCTTGTCTTATCGGGAGTGGTACTAAGATTCATTTTTTCCAAAAGCAAGAAAAGATTAAAAAGATAAAAATACTTGAGATAGAGAAGGTAGAAACAAGTCTAATAGAACAATAATTAAATGTATTCAGAAGAAATTCACCACTCATGTGACTATCAAATTGAATTTTTTAAATCCAAGTATGTGCTATTTACAAGAGACACCCATTAAGCATAAGGACATACAAAGGTTAAAAGCAAAAGGATGGAAAATGACATGGTAGGCAAATAGGAACAAAAAGAAAGCTGTGTAGCATATTAGTATCATATGAGCCAGGCTCCCAGACAGGAAACATTATTAGCGATCCAGAGGATCACTACGAAGTCGTAAAAGTTTAATTCATCAAGAAGAGAACAAGTTGGGCATGGTGGCTCACGCCTGTAATCCCAGAATTTTGGGAGGCCAAAGTGGGTGGATCACTTGAGGTCAGGAGTTCGAGACCAGCCTGGCCAACATGGCGAACCCTGATTCTACTTTAAAAATACAAAAATTATGGCCGGGTGCGGTGGCTCAAGCTTGTAATCCCAGCACTTTGGGAGGCCGAGGCGGGTGGATCACGAGGTCAAGAGATCGAGACCATCCTGGTCAACACGGAAAAAAAAAAAAAAAAAAAAAAAATACAAAAATTAGCCGGGAATGGTGGTGCGTACCTGTAGTCCCAGCTACTCGGGAGGCTGAGGTGGATCACCTGAACCTGGGAGGCAGAGGTTGCAGTGAGCCAAGATCTTGCCACTGCATTCCAGCCTGGGTGACAGAATGAGACTCTGTCTCAAAAAAAGAAAAAAAAGAGAGAGAGAGAGAGGAGGACAACTTTAAACATAAATGCACAAAATGAAAAGCCTCAGGTATATTAGGTAAAATTTTTTGGAACTGAGTGAATTTGGCATGGCTTTCTCAGTTACTGACAGATTAAGAAGACAAAAAAATCAGCAAGGATATTAAAAATATGAAACACTCAGGCCGGGCACAGTGGCTCACACCTGTAATCCCAGCACTTTGGGAAGCCAGGGTGGGTGGATCACCTGAGGTTGGGGGTTCAAGACCAGCCCGACCAACATGAAGAAACCCTGTCTCTATTAAAAATACAAAATAGTAGCCAGGTGTGTGGCACATGCCTATAATCCCAGCTAATCGGGAGGCTGAGGCAAGAGAATCACTTGAACCCAGGAGGCAGAGGTTACGGTGAGCCGAGATCACACCATTGTACTCCAGCCTGGGCAGCAAGAGTGAAACTCCGTCTCAAAAATAAATAAATAAATATGAACCACTCAATTTCAAGTTATGACCCACTCAACTAATATTTAATGGATGTATTTAGAGTTCCTCCAAGTATTAGAGAATACACATTTTTCTCAAAAACACATGGAATATATGCAAAAATTTGACCATGTACTAAATCATAAAGAAAGTCTCAACAAATTTTGAACTTACATATGAAGCAGACTAGGAACTCTGACCACAGTGAAATTAAATTAGAGGTTTTTTTTTTTTTTTT
>NW_022437010.1:6672379-6755770 GCF_009761245.1 Sapajus apella | reverse complement strand
CTTGTTACCCAGGCTGGAGTGCAATGGCACTATCTCGGCTCACCGCAACCTCCGCCTCCTGGGTTCAAGTAATTCTCCTGCCTCAGCCTCCCGAATAGCTGGGACTACAGGCATGCGCCATCATGCCCAGCTAATTTTTGTATTTTTAGTAGAGACGGGGTTTCACCATGTTGACCAGGATGGTCTCGATCTCTTGACCTCGTGATTCACCCACCTCGGCCTCCCAAAGTGCTGGGATTATAGGCGTGAGCCACCGTGCCCAGCCAAATTAGACGTTTAAAATATAAATTTAAAATGACTACATATTTAGCAGTACTGCTAAACAACACGTGGGTTAAAGGGGAAATATAATAATGAAAATTTTAATATATCTAAAACTGAATGACAATAAAAACACCATATATCAAAATTGCTGGGGTACAGTCAACGTGTACTTTGAGGGAAATTAATAGATAAATACTTGTATTAGAATGAAATAAAATCCCATAATTATTGAGCTAACTGTTATTCTTGAGAAGTGAGAAGGAACAACAAACTCAGAGAAATTAGAATTCAGAACATAAAAATAGGAGCCAAAATCAACAAAATGGAAAACAGAAATACAATGGAGAAGAACCAAAAGGTTAAGAGCTGGTTCTTTGCTAATGCTAACAATATAGATAAACTTTTCAAGATTTGTCAAGACAAGATAGAAGTCACAATAAGTAATATGATGAATGAAGTGGGGGTATTATACATAAAGTATACATAAACATGTAGTAAGAGAAGATGACCAAAAATAATATGCCACAAATTTTGAAAACTTGGACAAATATCTACAAAATGTAACTTATTAAAACTGACAGAAGCAAAAAAAATCAAATGATAAAACTTGAATACTATAATTTTTAAAGGAAAATTGCCAGATGCGGTGGCTCACACCTGTAATCCCAGCACTTTGAGAGGCTGAGGCAGGTAGATCAAGAGGTTAAGAGTTCAAGACCAGCCTGGCCAAGATGGTGAAACCCCATCTCTACTAAAACTACAAAAATTAGCCGGGCGTGGTGGTGGGCACCTATAATCCCAGCTACTCAGGAGGCTTGGGCAGAGAATTGCTTGCACCTGGGAGGCAGAGGTTGCCGTGAGCCAAGTTCATGCCACTGCACTCCAGCCTGGGTAAAAGAGCAAGACTCTGTCTCAAAAAAAGAAAAATTATTCACACATACACAGAAAAGTACCAAGCCCACATGGGTTTACAGGTGAGGTAAAATTTTCAAGAAATAGATCGTCCAGACTAAAGAAATTCTTCTAGACAAAAGAAAAATTCTTCCAGACAAAAGAAAACTAGGGATGACTCCCCAACTCCTCTTATAAGGGGAGGTGTTAAAGGAGAATGGACAGTAAGCACAATTTTAAAAAATCCCTGCCCCATGGAACTTCCATTCTAGGGTGGGTATGGGAGGGACACACGGTAAATAAGTAAAATAACAGTAAATAAGTAAAAGATCCAGCATGATAGATGGTGGTAACTGTTACAGACAAAACCAAAATAAGAAAGACACAGGGGAAGTGGGTCATGGCATTTTAAGTAGGATGGTCACGGTGGCCTCACATTTCAGGAAGACCTGAAGGAGGTAAGAGAAAGAGACTTGTGTCTGAATGGAGGAAGAACCGTGCAGTCAGAGGGAGCAGGAAGTGCAAATGCCCTGAGGTGGGAGAATGACTGGTGTGTGCCGGGGTGAGGCAGAGGACCGTGTGGCCTGGGGGAGGCAGGCAACAGAAAGCAGGGCAGGAAATGAGGGGCCAGACCTCAGCTGTGACTCAGAGAGTGCAGCATAGGAATGGCAGGATCTGGCTTGCATTTTGTGGGATCACCCTGCTATTATCATGTTGAAAATACACTGAAGGGCAGGGGTGGAAGCCAACACTTCAGGAGGCTATTGCAGCAATCCGGGCAGGACGTGGTGCCATGGAGGAGGAGGCATTGGATTCTGGGAAAACCTGAAAAATGGAGTATGGGATTTACTCACGGACTGAATTGGGGCGAGAAAGACAGGAGGAGTCTGGGGGGTTCCAGGGCTTTGGGCTGGAGCAACTGGAAGGATGGAGTTTCTGTTGAATTTGATCCTTCAAACCACAGAGAGGATGAGGAGAGGGTGAGGGGGTGGGAGACAGAGACAGAGGGGCAGAGAGACAGAAATTCTGACATGCTTCTCTTAAGAATATCAGCCTCCCCACCACCACCCCAAAGTCAGCCATGAGGCAAGAGCAAATGGCTGTTTGTGGAGACACAGAAACAGCATCATAGACAGGCAGAACGCAGAAGCAAGATGCCACCACAGAAAGCAGAACAGAGATCGTGCACATAGCCAGCAAGAAAGCCAGTGGAGTCTCATAAAACCGACATTTTTCTTTTTTTTTTTTTTTTTTTTTTTTTTGGAGACAGGGTCTCACTATGTTGCCCAGGCTGGTCTCAAACTCCCGGGCTCAAGCCATCCTCCTGCCTCGAAAGTGCAGGTATTGCAGCCATGAGCCATAGTGCCTGGGCAAAACCCACATTTTAATATTGCTACCAAGATAGACTCAGAGCACCTCAGTAAGGCTGGGAGTGAGGGGTGATTAGGCCAATTTACAGATGGAAAAATTGAGACCTAGGGGTACATGAGAGGCCCAAGGTCACACAGCCAGTAAGAGAGACTGCCGGGCCTAAGCCCAGAGCTGCTCACCTGCGGTCCCGGGCTCCACCCTCCCCACTGAGCTGCTTCCCCCTTGGTCGGTCCCCTTTCTCTGTCATCGCAGTATTCGCTCTCATTTGTTTCTTCCTGCAGTTTGTTTTCATAAGCCACTTATTTCAGGGTTGCTTTTATGAACAACCCGAGTTAACCTCAATAGCTATGATTTCACTGTCAACAAAATAGCTTTACTTGATGCTCTCTCAATCCTCAACATATTTTTGTTCAAAATACTGTCCTCAGCAAATGGGGAAAAAAGCAAACTCCACTTCTACCCCCCCCCCCCCCCCCCCCCCATATTTTGACATAAAAAAAACACCGCCACAGGTCACTGTGGCATTTGAGTCCGTTTGTGAGACCGTGCAGCTCCCATTGCCAGACGAAGAGCCTGGCGACCCGAGTCCCTGCCGGTCCCACCGTGCCCTGGAGGAAGGGAAGCCCCGGCAAGCTGAACGCGCTGTGCCCGATTTATAAATAGCTCTTCAGAGGCACGGTCTCTCACAGGAGGCCCCTGCCAACTCCCTTCTGGTGGCCTTGATTTTTCCCATGCAAGGGCCACCTTGTACCGACCCCGCCCCACAAAACAACGGCCCATCCTGTGTGCGATCCTCAGCCCAGCAGCTCCCCCTCTCACCCCTGGGACACACCCCACCTTTACCAGCCCAGAGCTGGTTGAAAAGCAGCAAGACCTCGGGAGGGCTCAAGGGGGCTGAGGAGGCAAGAAACTTCGCTAGGAAGCCCCCGCAGCAGGGGTTGGGGGCAGCTGCCCGCCCCCTCGGTCGGTCCCATTCTCCCTTTCTCCCATTCTCCCTTTCTCCGTGTTGTCTCCAACAGGCAGGGTCTGATCTGCCCCCTCCCCACACCCAACACTTGTTCTTAAAGGGGGAGGAGGGCCATAACGTCTACCAGTAAAAATAATCTCCGCGTGCAAGGATATTTACACTCTTCTTCCACAGTACAGTCCAACCTTGCCAGCAGCGCTGCGGACAAGCCACGAGACGGTGACTGCTCCGGGCCAGATGCTGTGGAGGCTCGGCCTTCCTCCCATCCTCTGGCCAGGAAGCTCCACGGTCCATCTGTGGACAGCTCTCTCTGCAGGAAAGCGCTTGTCTATGAGGCTGAGCCCCACCCCTCCCACCCTCACAGGGGCTTCTGCCCAGACAGGCCATTTAGATTTTGCGCTCCCCACACAGTCCGTGGCCATCAGCCATCAGGAGAGAAGCAGCAGCAGCCCTGGGTCCCACGGACCACGAGGCACGACTCTGTGGCCCAATCCCAGCGTGCCTGGGGTCTAAGCTTGGCAGGCCTTCCCCTCCTCTCTCACTGCCTATTTATGCACTGAGTGAGCTGCCTCTTCCCAGGAGTCCTGAGCCCGCTCCCAGTCACACGCAGGCCCTGAGCATGTGCTGCTGCTCTGTGGTTTACCTTCACAGTCCCAGGAGGCGGGGGCTGCTAATCTTCCTATTTCACAGCCCAGGTCAAGGAAGCCTGAATTAGGCCCAGCAGTCCGCCTTGAGAGAGATGAAGCTCCCCGCCTGGTGTCTAGAAAGTAGCAGCAGCAGCCACAGATACCAGAGATGACCCCCGCCAGGCACAGTGACTCACACCTGTAATCCCAGCACTTTGGGAGGCTGAGGCAGACAGATCACCTGAGGTCTGGAGTTCAAGACCAGCCTAGCCAACATGGGGAAACCTCTACTTAAAATACAAAAATAAGCCCAGCATGGTGATGTTTGCCTGTAATCCCAGCTACTCAGGAGGCTGGGGCAGGAGAATCGCTTGAACCTGGGAGGTGGAGGTTGCAGTGAGCTGAGATTGTGCTCCAGCCTAGGCGACAGAGCAAGACTCGATCTCAACAAAAAAAAAAAAAAAAAAAGATAAACTCAGTTGTGCATGGTGGTGGGCATCTGTATTCCCCGTTGGGAGGCTGAGGCAGGAGGACCACTTAAGCCCAGGAGTTTGAGACCAGCCTGGGCAAAATAGCTAGACCCCATCTCTAAAAGAAAAAAAAAATTTTAAATTAGCTGGGCATGGTGGCTCATGCCTGTAGTCCCATCTATTGGGAGGCTGAAATGGGAGGATCACTTGAGCCCAGGAGTTTGAGGCTACTATGAGCCACGATCGTACCACTGCACTCCAGCCTGGGAAACAGAGAGAGATCCCATCTCTACCAAAAAAATAAAATTTTTAAAGATGAACCCAGAATTCTGAGTCTATAATTGGTTGAGGCAAGGCTGGGTGTGGCAACTCATGCCTGTAATCCAAGCACTTTGGGAGGCTGAGGCAGGAGGATTGCTCTACAAAAAAACACAAAAATTAGCCAGGTGTATTACACACCTGTAGTCCCAGCTAGTGAGTGGGGAGGGGGTGCTGAGGTGGGAGGATGGCTTGAGCCTGGGAGGCAGAGGTTGCAGTGAGGATTGTGCCACTGCACTTCAGCCTGGGCAACAGAGCCAGACTTGGTCGCTAAATAAATGGGTGAGGCCAATCTGAAGAAGAATGAAGGAAGTGTTACTGGAAAGGGATGAAGGCTGTTTTGGATTCTCGCTGGGTCAGACAGTTTGGGGGCTGAGGGATGCACTCCAGAGAGAGGACCCAGGGCAGGCACAGGCACGCAGAGGTGCATCTTGGAACATCTGCTGTTTTAACAGGAATGTGGGAAAAGGGGAAACTGGGGGATTGGGCTGGTTGGAGAGTCCTTTAACAAATACCCACTGAGCTCCCCACAGGCTCTCTGGGGATCTGGGAAAGGAGAACCAGCCACAGGGCTGCTCCATGTGACTCATTCCTCCTTTAACCACACTCCCTGTCTCACAGCTCAGGGAGGAGGCCTATGTGGTGGCAGCCTGGGGAGTGATCTTTCATCCCACCAGACAGCAGCCCACCTAGGAGACCTCCCCTCAGAGACCACGCCCCAGCTCAACCAATTCATTGGCTCCTTCTTGCTTCAACTCCAATGAATGCCAATAAAATCTCAGGCACGGATGGAACAGATGCCTGCAAACATTTTTATTATTAAAATAATGCCTTCCTTGTATTAACATCTCATAATTGAGGGTCACCTATAAGCAACAAGCAGACTCGAAGCCAGCCATCCCTGGCTAACTTGTTGACAAAGTAATTCACAGACGTTTCCCAAGCCCTCGGCCACAGAGCTGTAAATAAGCTTCCAGTTGCTGAATGAACCATAATAGACCCCAGATAAAACCATTCATCTTCAAATCACCTCAGAGCCCAGGAGTGCCAAATTCAGATGGTCACACACAAGCACAAAACGCCAAGCATGAAAAATCCTGTTTCTGCTGTATTTGATTTTTACACATTTTCAATGAAATGTCGAGGCATTTCGGTGCGGCTGAGTCAGTCTTGGGGTATTAGGAATCAGCCAGATAAACCAGTGCCCTGGGAAATGTCTCAGGCCAGCTTGGCTATGATTTGAAAAGTCCCTGTAAGTTACCCACTCTCCTTTGCTTGGTATACTACTCAGTAATAACAGGAATTCAATTCCATTCCAGACCAACAATATACACTGGGTTTCTACTGCGTCTTCAGGATCCTGTTCCAGGATATTTCTGAAGACTGCCAATATCCAGTAGTTTACCAACTTGATCCTGGTGCACGTACAGGAAGACGTGACAGACCACACGCTCTGATTTGGGATGGTAGGCCCTATAGTTAGCATAATTACACAGTGAGAAAGATAAGTGTAACTTAACCATGCCCTGAATGAGTATGCAGTCAGTGCCTATAGAAGGACATGGGAACCTACATAACTGTTCTAACTACAATACCAGCAGAAGGCAAGGAGTGACAGGATCTGAAACTGACAAATTGCTAAAGGAAGGAAATCATTGCAACTCAGAGGAAGGCTCTGTGAAACCAGTGCATGCCCTGGTTAGCTTATAGCATGAGTGAAATTTCAATAAGTTAGAAGGTGTTGAGAGGAGGAATATTCTTAGGCGAGGAGCAGTGGCTCACGCCTATAGCCCCAGCTATTTAGGAGACAGACGGAAGGATTGTTTGAGCCCAGGAGGGAGAGGCTGCAGTGAGCTGAGATTACACCACTGCACTCCAGCCTGGGTGACAGAGTGAGACCCTGTCTCAAATAAAGGGATATTCTTTTTTTTTGGAAATGAAGTCTCACTCTGTTGACCAGGCTGGAGTGCAGTGGTGCGATCTCAGCTCTGTAACCTCCGCCTCCCGGGTTCGAGTGATACTCCTGCCTCAGCCTCCCAAGTAGCTAGGATTACAGGCACCTGCCACCATGCCTGGCTAATTTTTGTATTTTTAGTAGAAATGGGGTTTCACCATGTTGGCCAAGCTGGTCTCAAACTCCTAACCTTGTGATCTGCTCGCCTCAACCTCCCAAAATGCAGAGATTACAGGCGTGAGCTACCACACCTGGCCAAAAAAACAGGAGATATTCCTGACTGAGGGGGAAATGTGAATGTGCATGATATGTTTAAAGAACAGTTAAGTTTTGCTGTCTTACGCCTTGGAGTCAGGTTAAACTCCAATAAGATGGAACTGAAAAGCGAACTGGGTTCAAGTTTGCAAGGCCTGGAAGGTCATGACTGCCAGATCCTGGCTACGTTTTTTCTTTCCTCGTGTGACTCAGCTGGACTACATTCCCCCAGCTTCTCCCGCAGTTAAGTCTGAGCATGTGACTCAATGCTAGCCAACTGAAGGTAGTAGAAGTGATGTAATGTGCATCACTTCCAGGCCTGGCCTGAATCCCATCTCCTGAGGCCACAATTGGGCCTCCATCCAGGGGTTTCTGCCTAGACACACTCTCTCTCTGCTAGTTTGGATGGCAACACTCATGGCAAGCTTGGAGCATACCGTGGAGACGACAGAACCTCCACCAACATCATCCTTGGTTGATTGTGTGCTGGGGAGCGCACCACCACCTCCCACCCGGCCCCACTTCCCAAGGAGCTTTTCCTGAGTGAGAAGGTCGTAGGATGCCGAGGAGGCCTGAGATATCAGGAGTCACTTGCATGAACTCTGAAGTCAGCATTTCTCCAACTAAAATACCAGGGTTAGGGTTGCATGTTCTTCCTTAGGCCATGCTTTGGGAAGGGAAACCCGGGGGGCAGCGTAGAAGCCAGGGTGGACGCAGGAAGATAGCAACACCAGGACCCCTGATGAAAGTCTACTGAAGGGAGGATAAGAGATGAGAAGTGAGGAAAGACATCTTCCACTCCCTCTTTCTATTCAACTTTTGTAACACTGTTCATTGAAACCAGTTTCTCAGAGCTTATCAGTGACCTCCTCATTCAGAACCAAGAATCATCCTTCTTAGTGGCGCTATCCTGCAGCGTTTGACCACTGCCTCCTTTTTTGGAGGCTGTCTTCCCTCTCGCCACCCCCAGTCCTTGTCTCTGAACCCCGCTTCTCTCTTTCTCTTTCTCTCCCCACGCCCGTCCCCCGCCACACACACTCCTCTCTTCCACCTCAAATGTAAGCTGTCCCAAGGTTCTGGCTTTGTACTCGCTCTTCTCTTTTCTCTATGTGTGGAATCCCCGGGGGGCCTCATTTACCATCTGCCTTCTCCCTTCCTGCTCACCACCCCCAGAACTGCCTCACCAGCCCCAACTTCTCTTCTGAGCTCTAGATCAAAATGTTTGATTTGCTATCTGAACAGCCCCCCTGCCACCACAGATGTTCTGCAAGCACCTCCAACACAGCCTGGCCAAAACAAAATTCATTCCCTTGTTGTCCCCTCTCACGACTCCCCGCCCACTGCAAAATGCTGCTGCTTCTTTCTCCATTTCTGGTTGTCTGAGATGAGAGGTTCAGCCACAAGCTCGTCATGAAGGGCTCTGCAGAACACCTTGCTAACATCAAGGTGTGATATTTCCAAGCGGGTCTAAGAGCTCCACCTTGGATCCCCCATACCTTTCCACAATGGCTCCAACACTCATTCCACTTTTACAGCATGTCACCCCCTTGTCACGAGTCCTACAGAAGTACAGCTTGTCTCCAAATTACACAGAAAGGTGTCCACTCCACTGGGATGACTCAGCAGGGCTCAGACAAGCTTGTTCAAATGCTGGTCGTCTTTTCTTACTGTTTTCTTGTTTATCTTAAATTTCAATTCCTTTTGAGCCAACTTCATTTGCTGCTCTCAAATCTGGAGAAGATTTTTTTTCAGGAAGTAATGACCAAAGATAATTTAAGGTGTTTTGATATTTCTTAATCATCAGATGACACTGTGCCATTTCCTCTGGGTCGTGGACCTATTCCTTTTCTCATTCTTCCTGCTCATGACATAGCTTTCCAACCCTTTTCATTCTCCTTACATTCTTCACAAGATTTAATGCAATCCAAGCTCTACTGAATTAGTCAGGACTCTTCTGGTTGCAGAAATCCAGGTGGCAGAAAAACAAGTTGAAGAGGGATTCATTGATTCATGGACCAAATCATGAAAAGGACAGGCAGGAAAGACAGCCATGCAGACCGCCAAGCTGGGGACTCAGACCCCATCAGGGCTTACCCACTGTGCTCTGGCCTCAGTTTCACTCTCTGTGTAGACATCACCCAGCCAAACCACCTTCTCCCTGAGGTGGATTCATGGGAGCAGCTCTAAGTCACATCTTAAGCAACTCTGCAACCAGAGAGGAAGAGCTTTCCTCCCAGCTCCAGTTTTAAAAGCCCAGGAAAAGGCCATCTAAGCCAACAAGAGAAGCCTCAGAAGAAACCAACCCTGTCTTGATCCTGAACTTCTAGCCTCCAGAATTATGAAAAAATACATGAAGCCCCCTGTCCGTAAGTATTTGTTATGGCGGCCCCAACTAACTGATACTCGTTAGTGAAGGAAGTGAATTTCAGCTAAGAGGACTTGTCAGCACCCCCAAACGCTCCACTCCATCCTCCTCCTCTCTTTTTACAGACCTAGAGAAAGTGAGACTCTGTCTCCCCTCAGCAGAAAAGCCGCAATTTCCCCTTCCAGCAAATCTTTCCACAAGTGGACCAGGGAACCCCACTTATACTTTCAAACATGCTGAGAAGCAGGATGTACATACAAAAAATATTTAACCTCCCTCTCTTCTTTGGCAGAATCTTTGTAATTTAGAACGGAGGTTAACCTATCCCCCCAAAAAGGGGGAAATAAAGTTTAAAAATAAACAGTGTCAGGAACTCACCAAGACTCATTCAAAAGTCCTGGGTATTCAGTAAACATAAAACAATTTGAGAAGCACCAATAGGATGCTATTCAGAGTCACCAATATAACCAGAATATCAAGTAGGCTGCTGTCAGCCACTGAGATGCACAGCCACTCAGCTGTACATACGAAAATATATGTTTCCAATTTAAAATTAAAGTTTGTAAAGCTCGTAATCAGTTTGGTAAGATTTCCCTAGAGGGTCACTAGTAGCTACCAGCACAGAAGTTTCTGGATGTTGAAGGCCTGGAAATTAAATCTTTATACTAGTCCCAGTGATGAGGTAGCCAGATGAGAGTGGGGACCACCAGCGCTGGCCACGTGAGGTTGCCCCTGGGCAGGCGAGGCTGTTTCCTGGAGTTGTTGATTTAACAGAGGAGCAACACCATGGTTGATATTTCTTTCTCTTTTTAAGGAAAGCAATCATAAGCAATGGAGAAGACACATGAGTCAGGCTCAAAACAAACCCACAGGGGACAATGAAGAGCTGCATCTGAGCAGGCCCAGTGGACAGGCGTGGGAAGTGAGGCCTGATGTGAAGGGGAGAGAGACCTTACACAACTTCTCCATTTCACAGAGGGGCAGACTGAGTCCTGGGATGTCAGGCGCCTTGGGTTAGCTCACATGGCCACTAAGAAAAAGACCCAGATGACGGCATTTTCTTGCTACCTTATATTTTCAGTTCTCTGCCACTCTTGCTTTCTGAAACCATCTTTAAAACCCTTTCAAGATGCCCCATGGCCAGTGGCTGCCCGCTGACTACTGCCTGTGCCTGCCACTCCAACAATCCTTCAAGAGCCTTCCTGCTCAGAATCAATCCTTCAGGAGCCTTCCTGCTCAGAATCAATCCTTCAGGAGCCTTCCTGCCCAGAATCTCCCTTTCTCCGTGATCTCACATGTGCTGAGTCATTCGCTCCCCATCAAGCTCTGTCCCTAGACATTGTCACAGCTTCCCGGCTTCCTGCTTTCCGGGCCAAACTTGCTCTCTTGCTCACGAATCACTCCCAGAACCTTCTCTTTACGGCATCACCAAGCACCTAAGATCCAAGCCCAACCTTCCACCTGCCTGGTGGCCAATCCGCAGCTGTCTCCCTCACAACTGCAGGTGCCATATTACTCTTTCCAAGAGAGGCAATGGGGTGTGACATAAAAGGCAGGACATCAGAATCCAAAGATCTGCCTTGGGTCTTGGCTCCATCACTCTCCGGCTGCATGATCTTGGGTGAATCTCATCACTTCATGCAGTCGCCAACATTTTGCAAAGGACGCCATAACCATCCTGACTCTGAGTGGAAGAGGCAGCATAGCTGAGTGGTCGGGGCTCAGAGCCAGTTCATTTAGATTCTAATTTTGACTCTGTCCCTTGCTAGCTGTAGAAACTTAGTCAATTTCCTTAACTTCATTGGCTGTCACTTTTCTTTCTTTAAAATGGGGATAATCACAGAGCCCATCTTTGGCTGTTCTGTGTAATGGACTCATAACAGTGCCTGGCACCTAGTAAGCACCTTAGAAATGCTCAGTGTTATTATTTACAAACTATGATGTACTGTGCAAAGATTACCCATTCCATTTTAAAATATTGGTGTCTCCCCCACTGATTCATATTGTGCTGGACAGGTGTTCCTCTGCTTGTACTTGAGAGAAACCTAACTCTGAAGTCCATTATAGAAAGAGGACACTTTGGGGCCTATGCTATTGCAAAGTCCAGATGTAGCTGTGGCCCCAGGCCACATGGAAATCTTGCCCGGAATGAGAAGGGAAGAGAGCTTCAGTGAGAGGCAGGAAACCTACTCACCAGAAATGCAGCTCTGTGCCCATCTCTGTATTAGAGAAATTCACCAAACATAGGATCGTTTCTTCCCTAAATTTACATTCAAATGGCTCCATTTCACTACAAGAATATGAAATAGGGCAAGAAGACACGGCATGTGGCATTTTGATCAAATGCAAAGGACATGTGCCATCTGGTGTCTGCGTGCTTTTTATGGACATTTGTGTCCTGCTTCCAGCCCTGTCAGGAGGACTATCAGAGCCTCTCCCCTTACACACACACACACATCCGCACGTGTACACAGCCACACGCAGATGCCCTCACACTGCATGCGGGGAAAGCTAGCCTGAGGAATCACATGGTCACTGAGGTGGGAGGAGAGATCTAGGAAGAGAGGAGGGAGGAGAGGGAGAAGGAGCCACAGGAGTGGCTGTGACAGCCAGGCAGCTGCCCAGAAACCAGAGAAGAGATGCTAAACTCCCAAAGACTCTCCCTCTAGATCCCGTGGCAAGTCTATTTATTTCCAGCACAACTGGGATGTTAATTTCAGTTTCTCAGAATACTGCATCTTCTCCCCCGAATCCACCCATTGTCTAAGCACCCCAGCCTCGCACATGGTTTGGTTATGGGCTATTAAGGGTTGCCTTGGGTTCCAGAAGGTACACTCCTTTCGCAGGTGAATTAATTCTTACATGTGCTATGTATAACACATTTAAGGCTCTTTCCAAGCAAAGACATTGTGTAACCTTCTGTTATTTTTGCCTGTGCAAAATTGTGTATGTTCAGAGTTGAGACACGCTAAGTGCCTCCAAGTGACTCCACTGGCTAGTCCTGACTTAGGAGCTGCAGCAAGAAATGGTGTGTCAATTTTCAGTCCCGTTCTCACTTCTCCACTGCCTGGGGGGCAAGGGTCTTGGCAGCCTGAGCTCCAGTTTCTTGCTCTGTGACATGGGGGTGATCACATCCTCCACCTGGGGTTGTTATGAAGATTAGAGCATGTTTATGAAGTGTCTTCTGCCTGTAGATGACACTCATAAAATGAGTCACTGGGACAGGTGTGGTGGCTCACATGTGTAATCCCAGCACTTTGGGAGGCCAAGGCATCCAGATCACTTGAGGCCAGGAGTTCAAGACCAGCCTGGCCAACATGGTGAAACACCTCTCTACTGAAAATACAAAAAGCTAGCTGGGTGTGGTGGCACATGCCTATAATCCCAGCTACTCAGGAGGCTGAGGCCTGAGAATCATTTGAACCTAGGAGGTGGAGGTTGCAGTGAGCCGAGATCACGTCACTGCACTCTAGCCTGGGCGACAGAGCGAGACTCTGAAAAAAAAAAAAGTGAATCATTCAAGACTGGATTTGCAAGTTACTTCCTCTGGAAGGGCTTGTGCAGGTGATTCTGGCTCTCCAACTTCGCCCATTCCGATGCCTACCTCCACCAAGGCTCCCCGACCTAGAAGGCCACACTCCTTCCTATGGAAATAATAATGATCATAATAATAGTGACACTCAGTGTGAGGCAGTTTTACATGCATTCACCCATTAAATCCTTGCTATAGCTCTCCGGTACTATGATTCCCATTTTACATATGTAGAAACTGAGGCTCTGAGAGGTTAAACCATTTGCCCGATGCACACACATACCACGCTAGGATGTGGTGAGCCTGTGTGCCAACCCAGCCAGTGGCTCCAGACTCAACATGCCAGAAAGCTGAGGGGATGCCTGGCCTTCCGCCAAAGGTGGGTTTGTTCCCTTGTGGAGAAGACTCTGTGCTCAGCCCTGGGAGCACGTCGATGTCTAGCCTGGACTACGTCTTCCTAAGGGGGCCATGCAGACAGCTGTGCCCAGGCCTCAGCAAGCCTGCTCTGCTCTGCTTCTGATATTTCTCTCACAGTGAAAATATACTTTGGCGATGACACCACCACACTCTAATTCAGCTGGGAACTCCTTGCCCCTGTGCCAGGGGAAGAGAAACAGCACAGATATACTACCAGCTGAGCAATCTGGCTTTCCCCACCTCTTCTCCCAAAATTTATTTCTAAGTCAATGACTAATGACTAATGGCAAAGCTTAAGAATGAGTGACTTTATTAAGGATGAGAGAGTTACTAAAAGAAGTCACCACTGCAGGAGGCGACGATTTCTGAGGGTGGAATAAAAAAAGAGAGGAGTGAGAAAAGGAAAGGAATCCTCCGGTTGATGAAAAAAGTGACTGACTGATGAAAAAGTGGAGAAAAATGAGAAGTATTCACTATTAGTAGAACCCCACATTGAATTCCCTGGGTTTTTATTTTGTTTTGGTTTACCTCTTCTTGCTCCCAAGTATTTCCTCACACCCGATCTCTTCCTGCAGAGATTTGGTAACTTCAACCTGGGCCAAAAAACAGAAAACACTCTGTCTGCCCACCCTTCTTACATCTGTACCTGTGCTCCTGCTTGGAGCTGCCGTATGAAAATGTAACAGTATGCAGGGCACAGCGTCAGTCTTGGAAGCTCTGGCGCTGAAGCGAGCATGCTCTTCAGTGACCAAGGCAAAGTTAGGTGATAGGAAAATAGGATGGGGCATAAGACCTATATTTTGTTGGCAGTGAACTTGAAACTTGGTGCCCAGATTGTACTTTAATAGTCCTAAATTAGCAAAAAAGACTTTTCCCTCTGTCTATAGCAAGCAATTGGCCCAATTCTCCCAGGCATATTTTTTCTTTAATGCAGAAACCACTTGGTATTCACCCAAGGCAACACAAAAGCATCAGGACTATTTGTCTCTTGCAATTCACATGACTTTCCAGTCCACGTGGTGTAAACTAGATATCAGCATATTTTAGCTCTCACAGTGGAAATTCCCTCATCTACCCAATGCCAACGGGAAGCCAGTCCTCCTTTAACCCTCTGAAGTACAGACATGTCCCCTAGAAACCTCAGGGAGAGGAGCTCAGAAGGTCAACTTTTGACCACCAGCCCACTCGTGTGATTTTAATAAGGAAAATATAGGAGCAGGTTTTCTGTCTTGTCTTACTTTGAGGTTTGCATGATGAAAAAGAAGCAAGAGAGAGAACCAAGCTGAGGAAGAAGGAGAGAGAAAGAAACAGGAAGAAAGGAAGGAGGGAGGGAGGGAAAGAACAGTTTATGACTCAGTCTTGCTTTCAGTTCTTCCTGTAGGCTTCCCTGTGCCTCTTCACAGCAGGCTTATGAGGTCAGAAATCCCAGTAGGTAAACACTGTGTCACTGCTGGCCAGCAAGGTGGGGTGACCTCTGGCCCATTAGAGCCAGTGCCTATATGTTCGACAATACACTACATTGCCCGTCCCAACAATGCACTATAGGAACAAGCATCTGGCCCTTCACACTAGCCCTAGACAATCTTCAGCATCTCCATGACCTCCAAGCCCTGCTCAACTGTCCCCAGAGCATTAGAAATACCCCAGCAACCAACATAAGGGCCCTCCTGCCTAGGGCTGGCAGGAGGCCGGGGGCTACCCATGTGTACCCTTTGGTCACGTTCAAATTGTTTCTTGAGGTATTCCATCACCAGTGCTGCCCGACTGGACCCTCCCAAACCCTTTCCTGCTTTGCAAGATGAAATGGCAAGTTATGCTAGTTCAGCTCCTCCATCTCCAGGATGGAACTAAACATACAAGGATTTTTAAGAGAGGAAATGCCTGCATTAAGGGAAATAAGAAGGGAACCAAGGAAGGCTGCGGGGCTGGTGGGGGCGCCATCAGACCACAAGGAAAGTCAGACCTGGAGGGAAGGACAGAAGAAGGGAGGTTAGGTGGAAATACCCTAAACCACCATGCAGTCAAAGGGAGCTATGGCAAAACCACTGGGGAGTCCTTGAGCCCAAGGTAGCTGACAAAGGAGTCCCAGCTCTCCTAGACTGGTGGTTGGCAGGGAGCAGCCCCGGGAGGCATGGTCCCAGAGCAAACTCAGCAAGGGACTTACTGCCTAATCAGTGATACTCCCCAGAGGCAAGGTCTTCAGGACTCACTCTTGCTGTGGTCACCTCAAGTGACAAAGTTTCCACTGTGGAGGACTTCCTCTTGCAGGTGCTCCATCAGTTCTGAAAGGCAATAATGATCGGGCTGTTGTGATGGGATGCGCTGGGGCTCAGTCCCCACCACATAGGTCATGCCTCTACCATAAAGATGCAGGGAAGGTGCTAAAACAGGGGCAGGTCTGTTCTTCCATACACACTCGGAACAGTCCTTGGTTGCAATGGTATTCTCAAAAAGAGGGCATACCTATCTACTCCATACCTGGCCTTTGCACAGTGTCAATAGCAGAAGACAAAAACCTCCCAAAGAATAGAAATGCCCAGCATGGTCCCCATCTCCAAAGGGAAAAAAAATCAAAAGATGCCTCCATTTTGGCCACCAATTATGGTTACTTTGGAATCTATGACCCTTGTCAGAATAATCTGCCATGTGGCCTCTGGCCAATCCAACAGCTGCAAGGACCCCAAAAAGTGATCCCAAGCCATCCTCCTATGGGGTGCATGTGAGATTGGCTTCCACCCTCCTGACCCACAATGAAGGGCATCACAACAATGGCCCCAGGAAGGAAGATGCAAAGTCCAATCGTCTCTAACTCTTCCCCATAAACCTATGGCTCCAGCAGGGCTCAAACAAGGGTGAGCCAAGAGATGCCCCAGAGTGCGGAATTCCAGGAGGCGTCATTCTCAGGGTGGAGTGAGTGTAGTCAGCACTGAGAGTGAGAACCACTCTTTGCAGGCCATGGGGTGCCTCCCTCTAGTCCACCCCAGAGGACCAAAGTCTACCTACCCTTCAAAGGCTACCCAAGACCTGCCATCCAACGAACCCTCCCTAAGGACCCATCAGCACTCATGTCCATTCCTCTGAGATCCTAGGGCCCCTTGTTTACTGCAGACTCATAGCTTTTTCCCATAGTACCCTTGCATTGTCCATGTTTGTGTGGACACCCCTTATCCCTCCCAGCAGACCACAAACAGCATCCGGACAGAGGTCATCTTCCCACCTTCACCCCAGTTTCCCATCTGTAACACCGGTAGTGCAGGGACTCAGGGGCTCTGTGTGTGGCTTCTTTGCATCTCTGGCAAGCTGCCAACAGGGTCCCCATGGCCACAGACACTGAATCCCTCTGTACTAATGGCTTGAATTACAAAGAGGAAGATATACCATGATAAAAGAGTGTTACAGAGTGGAGGTTATGCATGTGGTTTCCTCCCATGCCATCAGGACCAAAGGAATCACATCTGGCAGTGTTGTCCCCCTGAGTCTCCCTCTGGGAAACCATTAGGAGTGTCCGTGGCCATCAGAGGCTTTTCATTGTAAAATGCTGTACTTAGGAAGCACTATCATCTTGATTCTCAGCTGCGGCAATTGTTCTGCACAAATTCAATGGGGCAAGGTAGGGTTAAGGTTATTTTTCCCTTGTCTTGAAGGTCATGTCATGTCAAGCAGGATTGGCAAAGATGTCAGAATCAAGAACAAAAAAATTCCAGTACATTAAAAACATTTATCTCATGAAGTTTCATGCGAATGACTTTGCATATCCCACGGGCACTTCAGAAAAGCTCAGAAAAGAGCTCTCACAAATTGTGGTGTTTCTGCCCCTTATAAGAAAAGGAGTAAAATCTGTCATTCATTGACACATAGAGAGCAGACTACAGTTTTTAGCCTCTGCGGTCACCTCTCTAAGAATGACCCATGGTGGGAGGGGCGGAGGAGTTGGAGGAGGAGCCTGAGGCAATCAGCTTCCCCTCTGCATCCTCTTGGAGTTTGCATTTGTCCCAAGCCATGGGTCTAAAGATTCCTTAGGCACGAGAATCCCACCGGGAATTTGCAACAGATGCTGCTTCCATGGTCCCATCTCCAGAGATGCTCTTTCAATAAGTCTGGAAAGGGATCATGGAATTGGCATTTTTAACCAGCTGCCCAGGTGATTCTGACACAGGTGGCCCAGGGCCTCGCTTTGAGAAGCACTGCTTTGCAGACCCAAGGTTGAGGGAGCTGCTCAGAGAGTGGCCAGAGCCTCCGGGCAGGGAAGGAGCGGGAAGTAAGGCTGAGCTGTTGTCACCTAAAAGGCAGTGGATGCCACCAGGCAGCTTGAAGCAGTTACATGGGGACGCCTTCTGCAGCCTCTCAGTCGGCAGCCCCAGGACACCTAGGAACCCTCCTCCAGCACTCAAAGCTGGTCACTCTGTATCACGTAGAACACAGGCTCTGGGATTGATTCTTGACTCCAGCTACCCATCAGGCACCTTGAGGTGGCTGACCCAAGGCAAGTTACTCAATGTCTCTGGGCCTTGTTTCAAAGATGGGGTTAATGACATACCTTATGTTACAGAGTTGCCACAAGGATACAATGAGATGATCCATATAAAATGCTTACTGCAGGGTCTTAGTACACAGTGAAGGCTCAATTAATGGTAGCTGTGAATTTTTTGATATTATTATTAGCTATTGCACTTATCTGTTGCTACATAGCAAACTATCCCAAAACTAAGTGCCTTAAAACAACAATGGTGGTGTGGTACAGTGGCTCATGCCTTAATCCCAGCATTTGGAGAGACTGAGGCAGGAGGATCCCTTGAGGTCAAGAGTTTGAGACCAGCCTGGGCAACATAGCAAGACCTCACCTCTACAAGAAATTTAAAAATGATATGGGCATGGTGATGCATGCCTATAGTCCCAGCTACTCAGGAGACTGAGGCGAGTGGATTCCTTGAGCCCATCCCAACTCCACTGGACGTCCTCTGGAGCAGCTGGAAGACTGGGGCTGAAAACACTTATAAACAGGCTCATTCACCTGGCAGGTGGGAACACTGGCTCCAGCAGGGCCTTATCCAGGGCCTTCCCTAGAACACCCATATGGGCCTGTCCAGGGCAGCCAGAAGCTGGAGCAAGGGGGAGATAAACAGACACACAGACATACATGGGAAGTGAGCGGAAGCCATGTTGCCTGCATGGCCTAGCTCTCAGAAGTCATGCAGCAACACTCTGCCACATTCTGTTGTTCAAAGGGAGATACTAGCACTGGCCCATATTCAAAGGGATAAGATTAGAAGTCACCTTTTGATAGAGAAGGGCCAAGGAGTTTCTGGAAATGCATGAGAACTACCACATTACCCAGCACCCCCAACATGAGCCACTTCCTCTGGTCTTGTTTCCTGGCTTCATGGGGTAATGACAGCCTGAATGCTTGACTCCACTCAACCTGCTCCATGAGGCTGAATTCAGCCTTCACACCCTGGTCCAGCAGGCTAGTCCGGTAGCTGGTGGGTAACCTCCCGTGCAGGTCATAAGAAAATGCACACGGCACTACGTTTGCACAGAAAGTGACCTCAGCTGAGTGGGTGCGTGAGAAGAAGGAAGACGAGAGTGGAGAAGGCACCCATTCACTGCACTCACTGGGGCTGTGCAGAGTGCAAGGCAGTGACGACAACAGCCATGTCACACTCTGCTAGGCAGGCTACACCAGCAGCTGGGATGGATAGACCCCGTCTGCAGGCTCCAGGCACTTCCAGCTGGAACCCAAGGAAACAAATTGTTTAGAATCCTCATTCTTGCCAGAGAAAAACAAAGTAAATGTGCTGGCTAGCGACCAAACTCAACCAACCGGAATCACTCGTTCACTGGCGTTTCCCAGCATCTACATTTTACCTTAGAAAGAGTCAAATCACCGCCACGGCAGCTAACATTCATATTTTATCATTTCTGGCTTTAAAAAGACAATCCCAATTTTTGTTCGGTTTTCCTTAAAAATAGATGGGGTCTCGCTCTGTCACCCAGGCTGGAGTGCGGTGGCACCATCATAGCTCACCGCAGCCTTAACCTCTTGGGCTCAAGTGATCTTTTTACCTCAGCCTCCCAAGAAACTGGGTGCCTGCCACCATGCCCAACTAATTTTTTTTTTTTTTTTTTTTTAGTAGAGACAGGGTTTCATTATGTTGCCCAGGCTGGCCCAGTTTGTACTATATCTTCTAGGGCCTATACAAGTTGAGAATGAGTTGGTTGATTAATCAATTTGCAATTGGGATATCTTTCTGCCTAGATCTGGATGCCAATAATGAGCTCCTGTCCCCGCAATGCACAGTGCAAGCCTTCACATGGCCAGCGCTTCCCTCCAAAGCCTGGAGGCTCCAACATCAGTGATATGTACGGTTTGGGCTCTGTGTGGAACTAATCTCACCTTGAATTGTAATCCAAATTGCAATCCCTGCTTGTTGAGGGAGGGACCTGGTGGGAGGTGATTGTATCATGGGGGCGGTTTCTCTCATGCTGTTCTCATGAGAGTCAGTGAGTTCTCACAAGATCTGATGGTTTGAAAGTGTTTGGCGCTTTCTCCCTTGCTCTGTCTCTCTCCTGCCACCCCAGGAAGGAGGTGCTTGCTTCCCCTTGGCTTTCTGCCACAATTGTAAGTTTCCTGAGGCCTCCCAAGCCATGCAGAACTGTGAATAAATTAAGCTTCTTTTATATGTATATATAAATTACCTAGTCTCCGGTAGTATCTTTGTAGTAGTGTGAAACTGGATTAGTACAACCAGGTCTCTCCAGGGCTGAAGCATGCTGTGGGCTAGGCCTGTATCTCCAGGCACCCTCTGCTTCACCTTGGCAGACAGGATCAAAGCTTCATCGCCACCGGGTAACAGACACCACATGGAGGCATGTGCAGCAGCAGGGAATGTGTGGGGTTCCCAGGTAGGTCTGGCCCCACCCTGGTCGAGGGTCACACATGGCCCCCTTATGCAGAAGTGGTTTCTGCAAGCCTAGTAAGGAGCTGATGTGAAAACTGAGGCTGCTGCTTCCGCTGCTTGGGGAGTGAGACTGAACCCTTAGGAGAGGTTCTTGGGTTTGTTAGGGAAAGGGGACCCGTGGCTTCATGCTGGCTTCAGGCCTTGGCAGGCCTGGAGGTGGGCCTCTCCTGTGAATATAGTGCTCTTCAATTAGGGGTGATTTTGCTCCACAAAAGACACTTGGCAATGGCTGGAGACATTTTTGGTTGCCACAGCTGGTCGGGGGTTGCTCCCGGCATCTAGCAGGTGGAGGCTAGGGATACTAATGAGCATCCTACAATGAACAGGACCACAAAAAGGATCTGGCCCCAAATGTCAATAGTGCCAAGGGCAAGAACCCTATAAGTTCCCCTCTCAGGCACCCAGCAGCCCCCAGGGATTAGAGGGAGTCAGGCCCATCTCCCAGAGCTAGAAACCAATTGTCCTTTTCCTGCCTGGAGACCCCCACTCCAGAGACAAAACAGTTGTTTAAGTCACTCAAAGCCCCTAGCATGATGTGCCTTACCTAGACCATTCTTGTAAGGGAGACTCCATAGCAATTCTTACCAGGCTGAGGAAAACCTGTAATCTTCCATCTTGCCTATACCTTGAAGCTGTTGCCAATTTCTTTCTTGTAGAAGAAAAACCAGTCTTGAAGTGTAATTGTGATTAGGGCACCCCTCAGATAAGGCAGTCATGATGCTCTCATAGAGCGCCAGCTCCATGCTAAGCACTTAGCGGTGGCGCCTCTGAGACATTTACCTCCCTGAGCCCCTGCAGCTCTCATCCACAGTACAGACCATGGCCCATGCCATGGCCTCCCACAGTTTGTGGGTAGTTCCACGAACTGTCAACAAAGCTTCAGTTAGGGTCAGTAGGATCTATTTATTATGACCAAAAAAAGGGCTATCTTTTTAGAAAGGTTTGCACCAAAGAGTTTAAATTTTATTCAAATAGCTCAAGCAGTATAGCCTATACCATCTATCTACATGGGAAACTTGTGATCAGTAAATTATTTTGTTGTTGCTGTTGTTGTTTGAGACGGAGTCTCATCTGTCACCCAGGCCAGAGTGCAATGGCGCCATCTCGGCTCACTGCAACCTCTGCCTCCTGGGTTCAAGTGATTCTCCTGCCTCAGCCTCCTGAGTAGCTGGGATTACAGGAGCCCACCACCACACCCAGAAAATTTTTTGTATTTTTAATAGAGACAGGGTTTCACCACATTGCCCAGGCTGGTCTCGAACTCCCGACTTCAGATGATCCACCCACCTTGGCCTCCCAAAGTGCTGGGATTATAGGCATAGGCCACCTCATCTACCTATTTTTAAGTACTTAATTATGAGCACTGTGTTGAAGAGTACGCAACCTTTAGGATCTTGCTTGACACTCCCGCCATGTAAACCCCTTAATACCCACTGCAGCACTAAGTTCTACAAGGCAACGAAAACAGGCAGATTATAAATCCAACGCCAGCAGGACCTGTCAATAATAATGACGGTTTATAAAAGCCATTTTATTGACGGCATTTTAAGCTTATTAAGAGACAGAGACTAGCATGAAGAAATCCCCTGCATCCATCATTCAGTTTCAACAACCATCAACTTTCTGCCTTACTTGTTTTATTGACCCCGCTCCACAGAGATATACACACGCAATTTCTTCCGGAGCTTAACGCAGATCTCAGCCACCACACCACATCGTTTCACCTGTAAATACTTTAATATGTATCTCTAACAGACAGGGCTTTTAAAAAATAGCCATAACAGCCAGGTGCAGTGGCTCGCACCTGTAATCTCAGCATTTTGGGAGGCCAAGGTGGGTGGATCACTTGAGGTCAGGGGTTTGAGACCAGCCTGGGTGGATCACTTGAGGTCAAGAATTTGAGGCCATCCTGGCCAACATGGTAAGACCCCATCTCTACTAAAAATAGAAAAATTAGGCAGCTGTGGTGGTGCACGCCTGTAATTCCAGGTACTCTGGAGGCTGAGGCATGAGAATTATTTGAACCCAGGAGGCAGAGGTTGCAGTGAGCTGAGATCGTGCCACTGCCCTCCAGCCTGGGTGACAAAGCAAGGCTCTGTCTCAAAAAAAAACAAAAAAATAGTCATAACACCATTGCCCCACCCAACAAAACTAACATCTAATATGCAGTCCATCAGTCCATCTTACATTGTCCTCAGTTCTCTCAAAAATGTCTGTTTCCAGTTGGCGGCTGATACTCAGAGGGGCACTCGCCTTACAGGGAATCACAGTACAGAAACAAAAGGTCTGCTGCCTTTGGCCTTCTCAGCTGCAATGGCCCTTCCTGCCTACCTCCACCCCACCTGCCATTCTCTAGGCAGAACCAGGGGTCAGGAGGACATATTCAGAGCATTGACGGATCAGGTGTCTTAGAACCGAGCAGGTAGATTTGAGGAGGCATGGTCCTAACATCAACTTCACCTTCAGATCAGCTCCTCATTAGAAAAGCTGCCCTTTTTCAGGCCACTTTCCAGCTGGGGCCAAGAGATCAGAAAACATACCTGGCCAGAAGACTCAGCAAGTCTCACCACAGACCCTTGGCAACTTGATGAGGTCCGCAAGCTTCAAGGGTCTTGTGATATACTTAGAATGCACTCCCTAAAGACCTTGGGCTCTAGAGGGTGAGGGGGAAAGGCACACCTAGTAATTTACATGTTCAAATAAATACTCGCCTGCTCTGAAAAGCTTGGCAGGCCCTGTGTGAGCAAATTCATTTATGCAAGTGCCATGGAGAAGTGATGGGCAGCCACCTGAGAGTCTGGGACTTTAGGTGACAAGCGAGGGCTACATGAAACAAGCCTGTCAGACTTCCTTCCTAGAGTTCTGTACACTACAGACTAGGGTCTGTGCCCAAGCTACAGGTTCTAATAGAAATAGCACTATGTGTTAATTATACGTTTAAAAAAGGAGAGAATAAATCACTTTGCTTAAACCTGATCTTGTCTGCTGATAAAAATGGTTTTTATCACCTTTAGTAGCCCTAGCTTCCAGCAGGTATAAAAAGTTGACTCATCTGCTTATAGACATTTTAGGGATTCCTCCCTATTTTATGAAATAATTTCTTAAGTCCAGAGGAATGGATTATGAAAGCAGTATTGTAGGAGACTAAAATCAAAAGCTCAAAACTTATACTCTTCAGAGCTGTTTGACCTTGGGCAAACTACTTAACCTCTTTGCTATTGTTTTCCCACCTACAAACTGAGGAAGAGACTAACTCCACCGCAGGGTTCTGACAAAGGTGTAACAAGATAACATATTCTCATTCAACACACATTAATTGAGTGCAGGCACTGTTCTAGGTGTCAAAGACGGAGGGGACAAGCAAGTCAGACAAGGCTTTCACTCTCTCAGAGTTTCTGTTCTAGTCAGAAAAACAAACATGAAGAGGATCATCCAATTGGAATAAATTCTATTCTGAGAATTTTTTTAAAACACTGTAATGGAGAGGATATAAGTTATTTCAGGGAGGCCTTTTCAAGGATATGGTAGCCAGCCTGAATGATAAGGAGCCAGCCCTGCAAAGGTTTGGGGAAAAGCATTTTAGGCAGAGGGAACAGCAGACACCACGGGCGAAGGGTGGATGAAAGTTTGGTGTGTTTGAGAGGCAAAAATGAAGCGGCATGCAAAACGCGATCAGCGAGTGATATGGTTTGGATCCGTGTCCCTGCCTGAATCCCACGTTGAATTGAAATCCCCATTGTCGGAGGAGGCGCCTGGTGGGAAGTGACTGGATCATGCGGGCAGATTCTCCCTTGGTGTTGTTCTCATGCTAGTGAGATCTGGTTGTTTATAAGCGTGTGGTGCCTCCCTCTCTCCATGCATGCTCCTGTTCCTGACGTGTGAGATGCCTTGCTCCTCCTTCACTTTCTGCCATGATTGTAACTTTCCTGAGGTTCCCCAGAAGCTAATGCCACCATGCTTCCTGTACAGCCTGAAGAACCACGAGTCGATTAAATCTCTTTTCTTTATAAATTACCAAGTCTCAAGTATTTCTTTATGGAAGCATGAGAAATACAGTGAGGTAGGCAGGGTCTAAGTGTGAGTTTCATAGAACTTCAGAAGGAGTTTGGATTCGCTGTGGTGGTAATCTGAAGGCTTTAGATTTAGATTAACATTTCAGAATGATCAATGTCCACTCTACTTTGCAGAGAAATGATTGGAAGGGAGGAAAGAAGCAGTAGGACCAGTTAGGAGACTTTTAGAGTAGCTCCGCTAAGGGAAGACAATGGCTTAGAGCAGGACTTGAGCCATGCAAATGGGGAGAAGTGGTCAGATTTGGAATACGTTTTCAAAATAAATCTCCCAGGACTTGCTCCTTTTATTTTGTAAGGAGCAAAAGGAAGAAAAACATGAAGAATGATTTCTGTGTTTGAGGTCCCAGAGAGTGGGGAGATGGTGAGTCCATTTACTGAGACAGACAAGACTCAGGAGAAGCAGCCATGAGGAGACAGAGAAACAAGAGTTCTGTGTTGGTCACACAAGCCTGAGATGCTTGATGTACCTCTAAGTGATGTCAAGCGGGCAGGTGGATTTAGGAGTCTGGAGATCCAGGGGGAAATTAGGCCATCAGAAGTCTTCAACAGTGAGACGGTCATGAAGCTGAGAGTGCAGGTAAGATCGCACGGGGAGAAAATGGGGAAAAGAAAAGGGGATCTAGAGTTGGGATTTGGAATATTCCAACATTCAGAGGACAGACATTGAGCGGACATACTGAGCAGGAGCAGCTGGTGAAGCAGCAGAACAACTGGAAGCATGGGATGGCATGAAATGCCATGGGATGGAATGAGATGTGATAGGATGGGATGGGATGGGATGGGATGGGATGGGATGGGATGGAATGGAATGCCATGGGATGGGATGGGTTGGGGTGGGATGATATGGGATGGCATGGAATGCCATGGGATGGGATGGGATGGGTTGGGATGGGATGGGATGAGATAGGATGGAATGGAATGGAATGCCATGGGATGGGATGGGATGGGATAGAATGGAATGGAATGAAAGCTCCCAAAAAAAAAAATGCTTCTGAAAGGAAGGAGTGGTTAGCCATGCCAAATGTTACCAAAAGACTCAATAAAGAGGCTAGCAGATGGACCGTGAGAGTTGGCAGGGTGGAGGTCTTCATCATGAAGACAGCTTCAGCTGAAAGCCTGACTGAAGCGGACTCAGGAGAGTAGGAAATGTGGAAGAGCAAACAGACAGCAAGGCACATTCTCTCTGGGAGGCAGAACAGAGAAATCAAGTGGTATACAGACAGGCATAGGCATTAGAGAAGAATAAAGGACATGTCAGCATGCCCTCCAGAGAATGTAGCAGAGAGGAAGAAATTGATAATGATGAACAAAAGGCAATTTTTGTAAAAGCTCTCATTATGTTAATAATTTGTGTATAGGTCCACTTATTTATAACTTTTCTTTCACTTAGGAATTCTTCAGCTTAGAGAGTCTTTATTTCTGTGGTACTAATATACAGTTACACGTTTTAATAGAAAAAATAGCTAATCTTCTGTTTGTGAGAAAATCCCCCAAAGGATGGGCTTAATTGGGTATATGAGATCCTCAGATGTGCAAATTCTCAGTCTTAAAATTATTCATTTCTAAGGTTCTGTGTGTACACCAGTAACACACGGTCACTCCAGTTTATGACTTCAGCTTCTGGTATGCTGAATTCCTCACAATTCCCCAAAGGCCACATTGTTTCAGGTAGCTGTACCTTGCACCCTCACAGGCACCTCACAGCAGCAGGGGTGCCTGACTGCTTTGGCTCTCTAATGTGTCTTACCTAAGGAATGCCCTCTGGTCACTCTTGGAATCCTCCCCACCTTGGGTCTGCACTAACCTCTGTAGATTGCTTCTCATTGTTTTCTTTTTCTAAAGGTAATGTGGAACCCCGGAGAGTGTTATGAACCGAGTATTACAACTAAACCAATTCTGTGAAACTGAGGTCTGTTAAAAACAAAACAATCATGCTAAAAAAATAATGTGCATGCTTGCCAAAAATAATAAGCAATGCAGAAAGGAATAAAGCAGAGATCAAAATTCAACGGAAACAGAAACAACCATCAACATTTTGCACAATGTACTCCAGAACGCTCTTTAATCATGCATCAGAGACCTGCCCTAGGACAGTAGAACACTCCTAGACAACGTTTCATTGGCTTCCCACAGTGACTACCGCAGGGGCCTTACCTTATAGTCTTTTGTATCCCCAGTGCTTAGCACAAACACAGGCACTGTAAGGGACCATATTTGTTGGTCAAATTAATAAATAAGAACATATGTGGCTGCAGAACTTAGCAACAGCAAGAATAATGCAGTTCCCTTACATCACTTACAAAGCAAGAAGCAGAGACCCAGAAAGAAAGATGAACTCACCTACCATTAAGGGAGAGGGTGGAGCACTGGAAGGCTTATGGTCTTTGTTCCAAAACAGATCTAAATAAAGTTGCATTTTGAATTAATGTGGAAAATCTATTTTTCGTAAATATTGCCAAGATAATAAGTAAATAACATAAGAGAAAAAAAACGGTAGGACCTTCTTTTACACCACATGAAATCATATAAGAAATGGAAGTTCGTGTAGGTAAACATGGCCTTGGGATAATCACACAATAACAAAGATACAGATAGAAAAGGAAGGGTCAATTGCTTAACAGCACTAAATTTTTAAGAACCTTAAAAAATGGAAAGGCAAATGGAAAAATGCTTTTTAAGTATTGAATCAATAGCCTTTATAATATACTGAATGCTTACAAATCAATAAGATAAAAGCGCTAATTGAAAATAAAGGAAATGAAAAGGTAATTCATAAAAGAAACAAGTCAACAATACATATCAGATTTTATAGAACTATATATTTAATAGGACTTGAAGTCACTAGGATTTAAGCAAAGCAAATTCGAAAAAGATATCTTTATTGTCTACATGGTCAGCAAAAGTTTGAAAATAATACCAATCATGGTTGGTGACAATACTTTTTAAAAAAAATAGGTGTTTGCCAATGCTGATAGAATTCTACATGGGAATAACTCTTCTCTGGGTTCACATGACAACATATGTCAAAAACCCTTAAAGAGGGCCAGGCCTGGTGGCTTTTTCCTGTAATTCTAGCACTTTAGGATGCCAAAGTGGGAGGATCACTTAAGCCCAGGAATTTGAGACCAGCCTGGGCAACATAGCAGGACCCCCATCTCTATAAAATTAAAATAACTATAAAAAGAAACAGTTAAAATCACTATTTTTTAAAAAGCCTTTAAGATGGGCCTGCTAATTTACTCACCATTTCCAAAACTAAGAATTTATCACAAAGAAGCATTTCAAGTTATATGCAAAGATGCTAACTGCGGTAATCTCTGATAATTGGCTGTTTTTTTCTTTTGTACTTGTTACTGTTTTCCAAGTGTTCTAAATTGAACATTTATTATTTATTTATTTGGGACAGGGTCTTGCACTGTCACCCAGGCTGGAATGCAATGGCACAATCACAGCTCACTGCAACCTCTGCCTCCCTAGCTCAGGTGATCCTCCCATCCACCTCAGCCTCCCTAGTCGCTGGGACCACAAGCACGTGCCACCATGCCCAGCTAATTTTTTTTTATTTTTTGTAGAGACAGGTTTTGCCATGTTGCCCAGGCTGGTCTTGAACTCCTGGGCTCAAGTAATTCACCTGCTTTAGCTCCCAAAGTGCTGGGATTACAGGCATGAGCCACCACACCCAGTCTTGAGTTTATTAAAAAGTAAATGAGGACTTTCAGGTAAAGATGGCAGATTGAACATTGATATTTACCTTTATTTTCTCCCAAAACCAAACTAAAGTAACAGTAATGTGATTTTTAACAAAGAGAATGGGAGGGAAATCCTTCTTTTTTTTTTTTTTTTTTTTTTACAGAGTCTCATGCTGTTGCCCAGGATAGAGCTCGGTGACATGGTCCTGGCTCACTGCAACCTCCGCCTCCCAGGTTCAGGCGATTCTCCTGCATCAGCCTCCCAAGCAACTGGAATTACAGGTGTGCACCACCATGCCTGGCTAATTTTTGTATGTTTAGTAGAGATGGGTTTTCACCATGTTAGCCAGGCTGGTCTTAAACTCCTGACCTCAAGTGGTCCACCTGCCTCAGCCTTCCAAAGTGCTGGGATTACAGGTGTGAGCCACTATGCCTGGGGAAAAAAAAAAAAAAAAAAAAGAAAAAAGAAAACCACACACACACATTTGAAACATAGAAGATAGAGAAGTAACTAACTTAAGCAAACCTGAACCAACCATAGGAAAGCTAAGACGCAACCTGAATCACATCCCAAACTCCAAAGGGTTAGGAGACCGCAGCACCCAGCTCCTTTGGAAGCAGAGAAAAAGAAGGGGCAGAAAACAGAAGTTTTGATTGAAAAGTCTGTTTGAGAAGCAGTTAACCCCACCAGCTTTCTTTCCCAACTCCACAGAGGGCAGGAGCCTGGAGGGCTTTTCCCTCTGGAGAGGTAAAACCAAGCCTCTCCGGGCTGGGAACACCAGGCAGAGATAAGGGCAAGAGTACCGCGTGGAAGAAAGGGACTAAGTCAGAGCTACATGCTGAGCCCCAGCCTTCCTTCCCTCCTGACGCTCAGAAGGCTGGCAGCCAGCCTTACATCCTCCAGGCAGAAGACTCAAAAACTCTTCTCTTGGGAATCCAACAAGTTCATGAGAAAATCATCATCAGACGGTATCTTAACAAAACTGTCAAGCTGGGCCAGACACAGTGGCTCACACCTATAATCCCAATATACTGGGAGATCAAGGCAAGAGGATCACTCAAGGCCAGGAGTTCACAACCAGCGTGGGCAACATAGTGAGACCCCCAACTCTACAAAAAATGTCTAAATCGGCCAGGTGTAGTGACGCACACCTGTAGTCCTAGCTACTTGGGATGCAAAAGTGGGAGGATCATTTGAGTCCAGGAGTCCAAGCTGGCCGTGAGTCATGATGATGCCACTGCACGTCAGCCCGGGCAGCATATCAAGACCATGTTTCTTAAACAAACAAACAAACAAACAAAAAGCAACCGAACTGAATCATCTTACAATTAATTCCACTGTCAGTAAAGCCCTTCACCCACCTACTACCACCAGCACCACGCAGAGCAGGCTACAGACAGATTCTTGGTGCACCACCCTTAAACTATAAACAGAGTAGGTAAGAATCCCGAGATAACTTGAGAAGAAGCATTTACCCTATGTCATTGATCCTAAAATGCATGTGTCTGAACGAACGTCTCTGAAATCCGCCTTACAAATCAATGATATTGCAAAATCGTGGTCAGTCAGAAGGCAGCCATGATACAGCCATGCAAAATAACTTCATAGATACCTTCTCATAAGATTAAGAGTACCAGCATCAAAGGTTTCCAGAGTCAATAAAATATGGCAATCTGAAAGCCAGGGAGTAAAGCAAACTGGGAAAAGGAAGTTTAAAAAAGGTGAAAACAGCCCTAAACCTTTTTTTTTTTTTTTTGAGATGGAGTCTCGCTCTGTCTACAGGTTGGAATGCAGCTGCACAATCTCGGCTCACTGCAACCTCCAACTTCTGGGTTCAAGCGATTCTCCTGCCACAGCCTCCCGAGTAGCTGGGGCTAAGGTACATGCCACCATGCCCAGCTAATTTTTTGTATTTTTAGTAGAGACAGGGTTTCACTGTATTAGCCAGGATCGTTTTGAATTCCTGACCTCAGGATCCACCTGCCTTGGCCTCCCAAAGTGCTAGATTACAGGCCTGAGCCACCGCATCCAGCCCAAACCATTATTAACAGCGTTAGAGAGAGAATGAAAAACAATGTATTCATTTTTTAAAAATATGAAAGAACATTTAAATAATTCTTGGAATTTAGAATAAGGTAGCTTCCAATAGAAGACTAGGTTGGGAAATTTTCCCAGAGAGAAGGGAAAACAGAAAAAGAGAGAGAAAATAGATAAGAAAAAAATAAGAAAATTAGAGAACTGCCCAGGAGTTTCAAAAAGAAAACAAAGAAGTCATCAGCAAAATTATTCAAGAAAAATCTCCCAGAACTGAAATTCATAAGTTTCTAGATTAAAAGGAACACACCAAGTCCCAGAAGACAAAACAAACCCACAACAAAGTGCATCATCGTGATATATGGGAACACTAGGGACAGAGAAACATCCTACAAACTTCAAGAGAGATCAACATAGGTTTCACATAACAAGGCAGAATAGAATGGAGCAAAACTTCCAAATTCCTGAAGTCGAATGTTGTAAAACCTAGAATTTAATACTCAGCCAAACTATCAGTGAAATGAGGCAATAGGATAAAGATCTTTTCAGACCTGCAGGGAAAGAGGTGAAGAAATTACCCAGATAATGGGTGAAGGCAGACCTCAAGATGACAGATGTGTCACCGTGTGGACAACCAGTGCAGTCTGGAGCAGATCAGAAGCTCCAGAAGAGATGTCTTCAAGAAAATGAAATTAAACATATTGAGAGGGATGCCCAACTGGAAAAGCTGGCATTGAATTAGTGACAAGTATACAGAAAAATAAGCAAATAGAAATGGAAGGCAATTATTAACTCCATGGAAAATAAAAAAGTGCAACAGGAAGGAAAGGTAATGAGTGTGTTCTGGGCGTAAAATAATACAAGCAAGCCAGGCACATATCTGTGGTTCCAGCTACTCAGGAGGCAGAGATGGGAGGATCGCTTGAGCCCAGGAGTTCAATTCAGCCTATAAAAAATAATAAAGATAAAGGGAAATAGTTAAAATATGTTGTCCTTCTTCTCATCTCCTAAACATCACTCTTGGTTTTGAGAGTTCTCCTCTCTTAAGAACCTGGGTTTATAAGCATAGGATTTCATTTCCTTCTTTAGTTATACAATCACATTATATGGTTCTTCACTGAACAAATATTTATATAATCTTATTATAAACTATGGATATTGGCTTTCAGTTTTTAGACTCAACCTGTAGGCAAAGCATAAAGGACACATATGGTTATAGAACACAATGTGTGTTGTAAACCTAGACATTGAAATGATGACAGCGGCCAAGAGACAGATGGAGCTGGAACAGTGAAGGGAAATGCAAGGGAACCATTTTCTCGTTTTACAGAGTGAGAATTCAAGGGAAACTCGAACCCATAGGTCAGGATGTAAAAGTCCAAAGATACTACTTAAAGCTACAGTAGTAACCAAGAAAAGAGCTAAAAATAAAATGGAACAAGCAGAAACTAAAGAGGAGGAAAAGAAAGAAATATGAATTCATCATTGTTGTAATGGGGAGACAATAGATGCTGTCTAAAAATTATAAGTCAAGGAACAGATGTAAAATCACATCAGTCGAATACAGCAGTACCTACCAGAAGAACCAAGAAGAGAAAGTTTAAAAAGTTGTATCTCTAAGGAGAAAAACAGGCCGAAGTAGCTGAATGAAAAGGAAGGCTTGGATTTTGTTTGTTTGGTTTTTTGTTTGTTTGTTTTGTGTTTTTATTTTTTTTGGTTTTTTGGGTTTTTTTGGTGCTTCTGTCACCCAGGATAGAGTGCAGTGGCACAATCTCAGCTCACTGCAAACTCCGCCTCCCAGGTTCAAGCAATTCTTCTGCCTCAGTCTCCCAAGTAGCTGGGGTTACAGGCATCTGCCCACCCCTAGCTAATTTTTGTATTTTTAGTAGAGACGGGGTTACACCATGTTGGCCAGATTGGTCCTGAACTCCTGACCTCATGTGATCCACCTGCCTCGGCCTCCCAAAGTGCTGGGATAACAGGTATGAGCCATCACACCTGGCCCTGGACTTTTCACTTATGTAGTTCATACCATTTTAAATATCTCTGTGCCACTATCATGAGCAGGTATTTTTTAATAAGTTAAAACACATATGCAAAATTTATTGTGCAATTTGAAATCAAGATTATAATTCCCTAGCTATGAGTTAAATACCTTCAGGGCTGAAGTTCATCATTGACCAGACTATCTGTAAGACCTCCAGATATAACATTCTAAAATACCTGGAAAGTTACCTGGAAAGTCTACAAATTTAACTTCACAAACTGCCAACATCATCTTTTCTGGAAGTATATTACTAGTGCTCCTGACCCCAACCTTATAAGCAGAGGTAGCCTTTAAAAACATATCTGCTCCCTGCTTTGATTTAAAATACCAGGGAGAGAATCTGTTTTGAAAACAATCCACAGGACAGTAAGTTCAGCTTCTCCTTCTTATAGGATTTATGCTGCACTTTCACATACAGTAAAGTCTTCCATTTGATGCTCACAGTACACAACTCTGCAAGGCAGAGACAGTGTGTAATACTACTTCCGTTTAACCCATGAGAAAGCTGAGTCCCAAAGATGTAAGTTACCAGCCCAAAAGTTCTTAGCACTAAATAATAAAGATCAGAGCTCAAACGTGTCTCTGATCCAAGTATTGGTCTCCCCATTAACCTGGTTGCCTCTAGCATCTTCAAAAACCCAATAATTCAAAGGCATACAAATGAGCAACAGGTATATGAAAAGGTGCTTGACATCACTAATCATCAGGGAAATGCAAATCAAAACCACAATAAGATATCACTTCAAGTCTGTTAGGACATTATCAAAAAGACAAGCGATAAGAAGTGTTGGTAAGGATGCAGAGAAAGGGGACTCATACATTTTGGTGGGAAGGTAAATTGATACAGCTATTATAGAAAACAGTATGGAGGTTGCTTAAAAAAATTAAAAAGGGAACCATCATATGATCCAGCAATCTCAGTTTTGGGTATATATTCAAAGGAACTAGAATCAGGATCTTGAAGAGATATCTGCACTCTCACGTGCATTGCAGCACTATTCACAGTAGCAAGACAAGGGAACAACACAGCTGTCCATCAACAGAAGAATGGATAAACAAATGTGGCATATATGTACAATGGAATATTATCCTGCCTATCAAAAGAAGGAGATACTGCCATTTTTGACAACATGGATGAACCTAAAGGACATTATGCTAAATGAAATAAGCCAGGCACAGCAAAACAAATACTGTATGGTCTCACTTATATGTGGAATCTAAAAAAGTCTGTCTTACAGAAACAGAGACTGGAGGCCGGGTGCAGTGGCTCATGCCTGTAATCTCAGCATTTTGGGAGTCCCAGCCAGGCAGATCACCTGATGTCAGGAGTTAGAGACCATCCTGGACAACATGTCGAATCCCCATCTCTACTAAAAATTCAAAAATTAGCCAGACATGGTGGCGCACACCTGTAATCTCAGCTCCAGGGAGGATGAGGCAGGAGAATCACTGAACACAGAAGGCAGGGGTTGCAGTGAGCCAAGATTGCACCACTGCACTCCAGCCTGGGCAATAGAGTGAAACTCCATCTAAAAAAAAGAAAAAAAGAAAAGAAAGAGAGGGGAATGGTGGTTACCAGTGGCTGAGGGATGGGGAGATGGAAGATGTTGGCCATAGAGTACAAATTTTCAGTTATGTGAGATGAGTAAGTTCTGGAGATCTAATATGCAGCCTGGTGCCTGCTGTTAATAATACTGCTTTGTATACCGTACTTAAAATTTGCTAAATGGATAGATCTTAAGTGTTCTCTCCACACACACAAACTCTTTAGAGAATAGAAAAAGAGGGAACACTATAGAGACTCATTTTGTGAGCAATTGCAAGCTTGTTATTAAAGAAAAGTAAACAAGGTCAATATTGGAAAGAAAAATTGAAGATCAATCTCCTTCATGAACGTAGATGCAAGAATCCTGAACAAAATATTAGCAGACTGAATCCAGCAGTTTAAAAAAAAAATGACCAAGTTGAGTTTATTCCAGGAATGAAAAGTTAGATCATTAGAATATGCATTAATGTAATTTAGCTTGTTAGTTGGAGAAAAATTATGCTATGATCTTAATTCAGGTGAGAAAGCATTTGATAAAATTCAAAACAACATTTATGACACAAAAAGTTAAAAAAAAATTCACTTACACACTAGAAACAAAAAGGAATGTTCTTAACATGATAAGCATATGTGGGAAGTAGAAAAGTTCCTTTTTAAAGTTTCTTTTTTTATTAAAGAATAAATTATAAGTGCACTAATAACTTTGTTAAGCCCTATCCTATGTAGCTGTTAAACATGCCGTGCTTACAGGCACATAGTAGCTTCTGTGTCCTTGTACTTTAACCAAGATATCTGTGGTGGATGTGCTCACAGGCATGTCCCAGCTCTCCATTGCTTTTACCTCTTTAGAAAAGTTTTAAGTTGTTACCCAATAGGGTTTTAGTTTAGATTGTGAGGTCTGGCTCCAGGCAATGGAGATCAGACACAGCAGTAAGGACAACCCCAAATGCAAAAGAAATAAATTTGTGTGTTTTCCTTTGTCCATTGTACTTTTGTGGCAAGATGGCTAGCAAGAGTACCCTTCTTATAGTCCAGGAAGTAAAAACTGCATTGTTGAAAGATCCTTTGTCTCAGTGCTAAATTTTCTTTGTGGCACCAAACATCCATTTCCAATAGTGTATCTTCAAACTAACAAGCAAAAAAAGGTTTTTTCTGTTGTGAAATATTAACACATGCTTTTTAAAATCAGACATAAGAGGTTACACGATCCTCAGTTTTACTCAGTGCTGCACTGGAATCCTAACCTGTGCAAACAGAAGAATACAAGCAAAGATAAGGAAAAAAATACAGATTCAAAAATATCTGTCATTATATGCAGATATTATGTTCTGCACAGAAAACTTCCAGTTATGTATACTTTAATAGTCCATTGTCATGATGCTGATAAAGACATCCCCAAGACTGGGTAATTTATAAAGAGGTTTAATTGACTCACAGTTCAGCATGGCTAGGGACACCTCAGGAAACTTACAATCATGGCAAAAGGAGAAGCCAATACACACTTCTTCACATGGCAGCAGAAAGAAGAGGGATGAAAGCCGAAGCAAACGGGGAAGCCCCTTAAGAAACCATCCGATCTCATGAGAACTTACTATCACAAGAGCAGGATGGGGGAAACTGCCCCCGTGATTCAGTTATCTCTACCTGGTCCCTCCCGTGACACATGGGGATTATGGGAACTACAATTTAAGATGAGATTTGGGTGAGGACACTGAAAAACCATATTATATACATTATTAGAAGTAATAAAAGAGTTTAGTAAGTTTCCTAGGCATAAAATCAACATGTGCATTAACTGTGTTTCTAAATACCAGCAAAAAAAAAAAGCTGGAAAATACAATTTTAAAATATATTTTTCATTGTGGCAACAATAAAATAAGGTATCAAAGAATAAGCCTAACAAAAGATATACAAGACCTTTTGGCAGAAAGTTATAAAACTTTAGTGTAAGGTCTTAAATAGGACCTAAATAAACAGAATAACATAATTTTTCCATGGATAGAAAGATTAAATATCTTAAAGATCAATCAATTCTCCCCTAAACTTTCATAAAGGTTTCATGTATATATATATATATATATATATATATTTTTTTTTTTTTTTTTGAGACAGAGTTTTGCTCTTATTGCCCAGGCTGGAGTGCAATGGCACGATCTCTGCTCACTGCAACCTCTGCCTTCCAGGTTCAAGCAATTCTCCTGCCTCATCTCCCAAGTAGCTGGCATTACAGGCACCCATGACCATGCCTGGCTTATTTTTTTTTTCATATTTTTAGTAGAGACGGGTTTTCCCCATGTTGGCCAGGCTGGTCTTGAACTCCTGACCTCAGGTGATCTACCTGCTCGGCTTCCCAAAGTGCTGAGATTATAGGCATGAGCCAGCATGCCAGGGCAGAAATGACATAAGTCATTAGATTGTGTGTCATTAACATGAGAATGAAAAACAGACCAATGGAACAAAAAGAGAACCCAGGAACTGATCCACACTTAAAACCATGATATATGATAGATGTACTATTGCAGATCAGAGGGGCTGTCCATATAGGATATGGAGCCACTGCCCAGTCAATTCAATGTAATTCTAATAAAAATACCAATAAGACATTTCATAGAACTTGGCAAACATTCTATAATGTATAAAGAAGAGCCAATGACCAAAAAGCTGACACAAGGCAAAATGATCTGCTAGAAATGACATGTGTTTTTTTTTTTTTTTTGAGACAGATTCTCACCCTATCACCAAGGCTGGAGTGCAATGGCATGATCTCAGCTCACTGCAACCTCCTCCTCCGGGCCTCAAGTAATTCTCCTGCCTCAGCCTCCTGAATAGTTGAGATTACAGGTGCATGCCGTGACACCCAGCTAATTTTCTGTATCTTTAGTAGAGACAGGGTTTCACCATGTTGGCCAGGCTGGTCTTGAACTCCTGACCTATGATCCACCTGCCTCGGCCTCCCAAAGTGCTAGGATTACAGTCGTCAGCCATCATGCCTAGCCAAAAATGACATATTATATAAGTCACTAGATTGTGTGTCATTAGCATGAGGATGAAAAGCAGACCAATGGGACAAAAAGAGAACCCAGGAACTGATCCACACTTAATGATATATGATAGATCTACCATTGCAGATCAGAGGGGCTATCCATATAGGAAAAAAAAGTAAAAATGGATTTCTGTCTCATATCATACATAAAAACCAAATTCAGGTGTATCAGGAACCAAAACAGGGAAAGCAAAACTTTAAAATGTTTAGAGAAAATACAAAGGAATATTCTAATAATCTGTGAGTAAGGAAAGATTTTTAGTCAAGCAAGAAAAATACAAATCATGGCCGGGCGCGGTGGCTCAAGCCTGTAATCCCAGCACTTTGGGAGGCCGAGGCGGGTGGATCACAAGGTCAAGAGATCGAGACCATCCTGGTCAACATGGTGAAACCCCGTCTCTACTAAAAATACAAAAAATTAGCTGGGCATGGTGGTGTGTGCCTGTAATCCCAGCTACTCAGGAGGCTGAGGCAGGAGAATTGCCTGAACCCAGGAGGCGGAGGTTGCGGTGAGCCGAGATCGCACCATTGCACTCCAGCCTGGGTAACAAGAGCGAGACTCCGTCTCAAAAAAAAAAAAAAAAGAAAGAAAAGAAAAATACAAATCATTTTTTTAAAAATAATAAAACTAATAAAAAGAATGCTGTTGACTGGGTGCAGGGGCTCACGCCTGTAATCCCAGCACTTTGGGAGGCCAAGGAGGGTGGATCATCTGAGGTCAGGAGTTCGAGACAAGCCTGGCCAACATGGTGAAACCCCGTCTCTACTAAAAATACAAAATTAGGTGGGCATGGTGGCACATGCCTGTAATTCCAGCTACTTGGGAGGCTGAAGCAGGAGAATCGCTTGAACCTGGGAGGCAGAGGTTGCAGTGAGCTGAGATCATGCCATTGCACTGCAGTCTGGGCAATGAGAGCAAAACTCTGTCTAAAAAAAAAAAAAAAAAAAAGAACTCTGTTGAGTAAAATCACCATTAGGAGGGTAAAAAGTTATGCCACAATTTGAGAAGATACTTGTAATTATAACCAACAGTGAATCATTGTACCGAATATGTACAGTATGCTAAAGAATAAGAAAGAAACAAATAAAACATGCAGAAGGCATAAACAGGCATACCTGTGAAAAGGAAACATGAATGGCCAAGATATCTACAAAGACATACTCAACCTCATTATTAATCATGGAACTGCACATTAGAATGATAATGAAATTGATTTTCAAAAATAGAAGCCCAACAAAATCAAGCACTGGCAAAAGTTTAGAACCACAGATATGCTCATACATTCCTGGCAGGAGCTGGCTCAACCACATTAGAAATTGGCATTACTTCATGCAGCAGATACTATGAACTGGTTTGCTCAACTTTTATTCCAACTTCTTCTAGGGTACCTTCCTATATTTCAAAGGGCACAAAACTAAAAACCACATTTGCAAAACACCCCTGTATCTAGGGTTCCACATAAGATAACGGTTTGACCCATCCCATGCTCTCAGTGAGACTTGAACTGAGTTAAGCGAAGAGACAGAGAGGCAGAACTGAGGATATTTGTTTTATTGGCAGGGATTTAAATGGTGGAGTCCCAATTTTAGAAGGTGGTTTCAGAGCTGTGTTTGGTTTTGGAGCCAGCAGGTCTGACAGCGGCTTCTTGATTTAGCTGAAGTGGCCCCTAATTGTGCCCCAGGCACTGTGGCTTTGGAGTCAGATTGTATTGGCAGCTTTCCAATTCAAAACATAGCTTCCCATTGAAGGGAAAAGTGGCAGCTTTCTTGGTGGCTCAGTGTGGCTTTGGTGTGGCTTTGGGGATTATCACTGGAAGTTCAGTCTTGAGTCTATTTCTTTAACGCTCCTAAAAAGTCTGTAAACGATTAATAATCTATCATAAATCCCTTTCTACTTTAATGAATTGGGTGCATTGTGATGTTTATTCTCTACCTTAATCAATATACCAGCAAAGTTGTACTCGTACATACTATGCAGCCCAGCAATTGTTTTCCTAGATATAGACTCTAAAGAAACTTTTGGATGTATAAACCACAAATACATACAAGGATACTTATTGCAGTACTGTTTGTAATGAAAAACTGGAGACAACATTTATCAAGAATAGCATGAATAAAGTAAGTGGTGGTATAATCAAGAGAATACTAAACAGATATGACAATGAATGACTTACAGTTTTACATATCAATGTGGATAAATTGCAAAAATCATGCTGAGTGAAAATAACTCACAATAGGCTACATACAGTATGATTTTGTTTATATAAGTTTAAAACTAGACAATATATTATTTGGAGACATACATATATGTATGTACAATATGAATATATTTGAAGACATTTATATTTGGATATATATAGGTATATGTGTGTGTATGTATATACATATATATATATACACACACATATATATATGTATATGGGATATATAGGTATGTAAAAACAAATGTAAAGAAAATACAGGAAGCAGTTGACACAGAGTTCAGGAAAAATCACTACTTCTGGTAGGAAGAGGCAGGGGTGTTATCACACAGGGTTATACAGGAGGCTTCAGGGGTACTGTTAGTGTGTTATTCCAAAGCTGTGAATGTGGGGTGGTATTCATTTAAGATTGCATTTATATCACATACTCTTCTGTACATATAATGTATTTGATAATTTTAAGTGTTAAAGAAAAATAAAGAATGAGAAGGCAAGAAAAAAAGTGAGTGTTAATACAACCAACCACATAATTTCAATTCTGTCCTAAAGATATACCCATACATAAATGAAAGGACTAACGTATAAAGTTATTATTGCAACATTATCTGAAATAACAAGAAATTGGAAAAACACAAATATTTATAAATAGGGAACAATGGTACATTCAACATAGTGATGTAGGATATAGTCATAAAGTATATGAAAACATTCTATCCATTGATATGGTGTGACCCTCAGTGTGTGTTCAGTGAAAAATTCATGGTGAATAATAATGAGATTAACAGACTTTTATTTTAAAAAAGGAAAAATATATAATATAATGCTATGAATTTCAAATAATATAATAGTAATATACACATATAAATGACCTTTATTTACAAACAGAAACATCAAAAGAATAAATTAGAAACCAATAAGAATGATTACCTAGTCAACTCTGGACACATGACCTATGAGTTAGCCCTGCTCTGCAAAGAGAAGTTTTTTAAAATAAAAACAAGTAACAAATGATTACTTATGGGAGAGGGGCAGAATAAAAAAGAAGAGATTAGAGACAAGCTTCTCCAAGTACATGTTGTCATGTAGTTTCAATTTTTAAACCATGCAAAGACTTCTACATATAATAGATTAAATCCTATGGGGAAAAAAACAAATCAAATCCTAGAACTGAAAACAAATGAAAGTAAATAAAACTAGCAATATTGTAAATAATCATCCAAAGGAAAGGGTTCCTTCTAGGGACTTTGAAGTCAGTACTTAATGCATGCTTGGTGGCATACTTCGGCCAAGCAATCTTAAATTTCATTTAGCAGTTCTATTGCTAGTAAAAATATTGGTACATTATTTTGAAGCAGTCTCTCTTTCTCTCTCACTGGTAATGTTATCTCTCTCTCAGAAAGACAGAGAGAGAAAAAGAGAATCCAAACAACTAATTATGGTAATATTAGGAACTAAAATAACAGTATAGAGAGAAAAGAGGTATAGGGAGAAAATCGAAGGTGTTAAGTAAAACAATGCAAGGTTGAATTGTTAAATTTGGAAATATCAATACAAACTCATAATCTTTCAAATATATATTTCCTCATTCTGCCCACTGAAAGGGCCTAAGTTTTGTCATGTGAAAACCCAGCAGCCATGAGCACACACGAAGCACAAGTTTTGGTAACTAAATACCATTTTTCTGCTGAAGGGACCCAGAACTCCTTGAAGAAATGGCTAACTCAGATTTGGGTCAAGAAACACAGAACATGAGTCTGGGACATTTTGTGGCAGAAACTAAGAAAATGTTCAAAAATTATAGGGACATGTTAAAAAGACCAAGCTAGCTCAAAGAAGCTTTCACTGGGTGCATTTTAGACAATTTCATATTAAAAACTATAATGACTGTAATTGAATAAAACACATTGAATATATTTTTTAAATCTGAGCTCATAGAGCCTATAATGACAAAAGAGAGTGGCTGTTATCTCAACTTCTGACTCTGAAAATTGCAATTAAAAGGAAGAAATAACAATTTATCTAGCATTTACAAGTAAATGCTAGCTAATAAATATAGAAGGAATTGTAAAGTTGGAATTTTTTTTTTGAGACAGAGTCTCACTCTGTCACCCAGGCTGGGGTGCAGTGGCACAATCTTGGCTTGCTGCAACCTCCACCTCCCGGGTTCAAGCAATTCTCGTGCCTCAGCCTCCCGAGTTGCTGGGATTACAGGTGTCTGCCACCATGCCCAGTTAATTTTTGTAAAAAACCACCAGTATTTGTTTTCTCATAAAATAATTGATTCAAGCAAAAATAATCAATGGATGCTAAAAGCCTTAAATGAAAGTTGATGACTGGGAACTTGATTTTCACACAATACCTAAGAATTATCCCACAGATTACTCCCCAGTCTCAAAGGTGAAAGTATAACTTTACAATGGAGCTATCTGGCTGTCAGTGCCTTAAACCAATGACCAAGCATAGCGTCACCAACAGTAGGACACTGGTCAGTATGTGCTACCTGATGTGACACAGGATGAAGTGCACAGCATCCTCCATGAAGTTTCTTACCAAACAGGTTTGGTTTCAATCTAATTAAGCCTTCAGTTTGTCATAACTCTCAGATACAGAAAACACTGGAGACACAGGAACAAGTCAAGTGATACTATAAGGAACCCATCAGACAAATCCAGAATGTGGATATTCTTAAGTAGCCCAATCTCTCTTCATCAAGTTGACATACTTGAGAGGAGGGTAAGGGAAGGAATGATTGTTCTAGAAAAACAGGAATGCTCTTGATTAGATCTTGTTTTGAACAAACCAGATATATAAATATTTTGGGGACAACTGAAGAAATCTTAATATAGGCTGGAGCATAATTATTATTTTAATTAGGGGCGATATTGTCATCACGGTTATGTAGGAGCATGTCATTTTGAGAGACGTATGCTAAAGTATTTAAAGGTGAAGCTTCTTGATGTATGTAACTTTTAAATATTTAGGAAAAAATCGTATATATGTGCATATATATAATGTTTTCATATGAAGCAAATATCACAAAATGTTTTTAAAAAATTGTTAAATATGGCCAGGCACAGTGGCTTACACCTTTAATCCATCACTTTGGGAGGCCAAGGTGGGTGGATTGCTTGAGCTCAAGAGTTTAAGACCAGCATGGGCAACATGACGAAACGCTGCCTCTACAAAAAATACAAAAGAAATTAGATGGGCATGGTGGTGCATGCCTGTGGTACTACTCCCAGCTACTCTGGAGGCCCAGAGGGGAGGATCGCTTAAGCCCAGGAGGCAGAGACTGCAGTGGAAGGAAGAGGAAGGAAGGAAGGAAGGAAGGGAGGGAGGGAGGGAGGATGGGAGGGAGGCAAGATTGTGCCACTGCACTCCAGCCTGAGCAACAGAGCCAGATCCTGTCTCCAAAAAAAAAAACAAAAGTTAAATCTTTATGTGCTCATTGTACACGTTGTACTTTTCTGTATTATTTGAAACATTTCATAGTAAAAAGACAAAATTTTAAAATAAAGAATAAGGATGCAAAAAATATATGAAAGTGCCAAATAATGCAATCACCAGTTTTTCTATTCAACAAACATTTATTGAGGCATACACAGGATTTTCAAAGTAAACATAGAATTTGTTCTAGAAAGAGGGTTCTCAGTATAGATATTTGTACTAACTAGAGAAACCAACTGGGCGCAGCAACTTACTTCTGTAATCCCAGCACTTTGGGAGGCCAAGGCGGGCAGATCACTTGAGGTCATGAGTTCAAGATCAGCTTGGCCAACATGGTGAAACCCCGTCTCTATTAAAAATACAAAAAAATCAGCTGGGCATGGTGGCGCATGCTTGTAGTCCCAGCTACTTGGGAGGTTGAGGCAGGAGAATCACTTGAACCCAGGAGGTGGAGGTTGCAGTGGGCTGAGGTTGAGCCACACTCCAGCTTGGGCAATAGAGTGAAATTCCATCAGGGAAAAGGATGGAAGGAAGGAAGGAAGGGAGGGAAGGAAGGAAAAGAAAGAAGGGAGGGAGGGAGGGAGGGAGGGAGGGAGGGATGGAAGGAGGGAGGAAGGGAAAGAAAGAAAGAAGATCAAGTTATCTATGGTTAGAAAATGACACTGGACCCTAAACAGACCTATCTCACATTCCTGTGACAGAACCATCTCACTCTGAATCCATTGTCAGAAGCCCTGCTAGGATGTTTGGACAACTGAGAGATTCTGAGCTTCTTGGAGACCCTCCGTCTCTCAGCAGCAAGAATACACCAAAAAAGATGGCCCGCTGAAGATAGCTTTTAAAAGGCTCAGAGGCAAAGCCCTCACAGGGATTTAGCAATGACAGGTTCTGAAACTCCATTACCTACAAGGGTTTAAAAGGTTGAAGAATCTCTTCAATGCAAAATTTCTTCCCCATCAAAGAAGTTAAACCTCACCTTTGGAGGGCCTCAACATTAAAAATCATAACAATCAGTGATTCTGGGCTTAATCAGTCTTTGTTAAGTAATTGGATTTCTTCTCTTTCCTTTTTTTTTTTTTTTTAAAGAGTCTCAAGCTCAAGTGACCAAGACAAAAAGGGTCAAAGTCAGAGTGGTGGTAATGGTTGTAGAGATGGCAAGAAGGTTGCCAAGGACAAGAAAAAGAAATACGAACCTCCTGTAGAAACTAAGGTGGGGAAAAAGAAGAAGAAAACAAAGAAACAAGATGCTGCCAGTGAACTGCACTGGTGACACCTCACACTCGGTGCTGGTTAAAATTACTGAAGTTAGAGAGCATTAAAGAATGTCTTCTCATGGAGGAAGAATTCATTAGAAATCAGGAACAAGTGAAACCATCAGAAGAATGCAAGAGGAGAAGAGATCATAAAATGGATCATCTGAGGGTGACCCCAATGACAGTAGGAACTTTGCAAGAGATCATCGATGACAATCATGCCATCGTGTCTACATCTGTGGGCTCAGAACACTATGTCAGCATTCTTTCATTTGTAGAAAAGGATCCGCTGGAAGCTGGCGGCTTGGTCCTGCTCAGCTACAAGGTGCGTGCCATGATAGGGGTGCTGATGGATAACACAGATCCCCTGGTCACAACAATGAAGGTGGAAAAGGCCCCCCGGGAGACCTATGCCGATACTGGGGAGTTTGACAACCAAATTCAGGAAATTAAGGAATCTTTGGAGATTCCTCTCACCCATCCTGAATATTATGAAAAGACGGGTATATAGCCTCCTAAGGAGGTCATTGTCTATCGCCCACCAGGCACAGGTGTAAACCCTTGTTAGCTAAAGCAGTAGCAAACCAAACCTCAGCCACTTTCTTGAGAGTGGTTGGCTCTGAACTTACTCAGAAGTACCTAGGTGTGGGCCCAAACTTGTACGGGAATTGTTTTGAGTTGCTGAAGAACATGCACCATCCATTATGTTTATTGATGAAATTGACACCATTGGAACAAAAAGATATGACTCAAATTCTGGTGGAGAAATTCAGAGAAAAATGTTGGAACTGTTGAACCAGTAGGATGAATTTGATTTTAGAAGAGATAGGAAAGTTATCATGGCCACAAACCAAATAAAAACTTTGGATCCAGCACTTTTCAGACCAGGCCGCATTGACAGGAAGATCGAGTTCCCCCTGCCTGATGGAAAGACTAAGACGTGCATCTTTCAGATTCACACAAGCAGGATGATGCTGGCCAATGAGGTAACCCAGGACAACGTGATTATAGCTAAAGATGATCTCTCTGGTGCTGACATCAGGGCAATCTGTACAGAAGCTGGTCTGATGGCCTTAAGAGAACGTAGAATGAAAGTAACAAATGAAGACTTCAAAAATCTAAAGAAAATATTCTTTATAAGAAACAGGAAGGCACCCCTGAGGGGCTCTATCTCCAGTGAACCACAGCTGCCATCAAGGGAATGCTTGGGAGATTTCTCGATCCCTAAAAGGAATGAGATTGGGGAAGTTGCCCAGAGGAACTTCTGTTCCTATTGATTTTTATTAGCAAAACATCCTGTGTCTTTTGGAGTACCATGTGTCAGTGCCCTTTGGGTGGCCTTCGTCTGTTGGCCACTGTGCAGTCTGCTTCCCAATAAAGCCTGCTCTTTCACAAACAAACAACAACAACAACAAAAAGAGTCTCTCTCTGTTGTCCAGGGATGCAGTGGCACAGTCTTGGCTCACCACAATCTCTGCCTCCCGTCTCAGGCGATTCTCCTGCCTCAGCCTCCCGAGTAGCTGGGATTACAAGTATGCGCCATCACACCCAGCTAATTTTTGTATTTTTAACAGAGATGTGGTTTTGCCATGTTGGCCAGGCTGGTCTTGAACTCCTGACCTCAAGTGATACACGCACCTCAGATTCCCAAAGTGCTGGGATTACAGGTATGACCCACCACACTAGCCAGATTTCTTAAAAATAATATTTTCTGTATAAAGCAAGCGTAAGAAGCTGGTCAGGAGACTTTTCAGATTGAAATGATCTCTATGAAGTCCCAGGAAGGGAAAAGAGACTTCTCACTTCCCACTCAGCTCTCAGGCCCATGAAAACCACCCATTCCCATCATACACACAGCAAGGTAATCCTGAATTCCAAAGTCCTGACCTCTTCTCACCTTTTATCCTCCCCAAGAACTGTAGATAACATCCACCCTGTATTAGTCCGTTTTCACACTGTTATAAAGAATTTCCCAAGACCTGGTAATTTATAAAGAAAAGAGATTTAATTGACTCACAATTCCGCATGTCTTGGGAAGCCTCAGGAAACGTACAGCCATGGCAGAAGAGGTAGCAGGCTCGTCTTACATGGTGGCAGGCAAGAGAGACTGTATGAGAGCACAAAAAAACTACCAGTTGTAAAACCATCAGATCTCGTGAGAATTCACTCATTATCACGAGAACAGCATGGGAGAAACCACCCCCGTCATCCAATCACTTCCCTCCCCTGACAGGTGAGGGTTACAATTCAAAATGAGATTTGGCCGGACACAGTGGTTCACACCTGTAATTCCAGCACTTTGGGAGGCTGTGGCGGGTGGATCACCTGAGATCAGGTGTTCACGACCAGCCTGGCCAATATGGCGAAACCCCATCTGTACCAAAAATACAAAAATTAATTATCCAGGCGTGGTGTCAGATGCCTGTAATTCCAGCTACTCGAGAGGCTGAGGCAGGAGAATCTCTTGAACCTGGGAAGCGGAGGTTGTAGTGAGCAGAGATCGCAGCAGTGCACTCCAGCTTGGGCAACAGCATGAGACTCCGACTGAAAAAAAAAAAATTTTGGGTAGGGACACAAAGCCTAACCACATCACACCCCACCGGCCACCCACCCACCTCCTCCTCCTAGAAGCTCTTCCCTCCCTGTGAGTTGGCAGGTAAGCCTCTTGTCCCTTTGCGGCCACATGTCCCACCTCCTTTACTCACTCTACTCTCTTCCTCTGAAACTAACCACAGGCATTTCACAAGGCTGTCCTCTCTGCCTTAAAAAGCTCACCCCTTTTACACCTTTAACTCTCTCCTTCATACAGATGATTCTGGAACATCACCTACCCCTCACTGCTCTCTTAAGTCCCAGACTCAAATTTCCAACTACTTGCTGGAAATCTGCACTGCATTGGCCCACAGGTGTTTTAAACTCCATCTGCTCAAAACTGAAAGCAAGACAACCCTCTGAAAGCCTACTTCTTCTGCACTTTCAACTCTTCTGTTCCTTCATATGGGAAAATGTGATAACCACGTGGAGCACAGCACATGTTCTCATCACTGAGTGTACCATCCTCCCCACACTCCTGCACTCAACTCAAAATTGCCATTCGCCTTAGCTATTTTCTCCTGCTCATGATACAGGTTCTGAACTCAGGGGATTATCTGCAAACACAAGTTCCAAGGCCCCATCTGCAGGCTTGAAAATCACTGCACTGGACACCACATTTTCTAGGTGAAATCAGACCAAAGGAATGCTTGTACCACATCAAACAGTCCCCTGTTAAACTGTTTTCACTGGGCCGTGATTTGTTGTGATACCCTTGGCTGCTCTACGGCTGCTAGAGAAAGGCATGATTAAAATTGCTCTTACGCTCATGCCAGAGGCATAGCTGAGCATGTCAACATTACATCACAGAGGGGGCCTTTTATGAGACGGGGTCCCAAACTGATGAGCAAACAACCAGAGGAGGGTCAGGCGAGAGGCCCAGTGGAGGGAAACACACATTGAGTTCAGTGACCCCCTTGTTCCTTGAGGAGAGAGGACCTATTCCTACCTAAGGACATTCCCGGAAGGCAATGGGTTTCAAACAACATCCTGAAGAGACTCATCTCAGGGAACTAAGCAGGTAGGAATGGAAAGGAAAAAAATGGGAGGGGAGAGGAAGTCGATCCAGGACCGCATCCTGGCTTCAACCAAAAGCTTCACTCTCATATGCCTTATAGATGGAGCTGCAGTGTTTTTGAACAAAAAATTCCATTTGAACAAAGAGCTCTGTGTTCTGTGTATTTAAGAGTTTGGGGTTCTTTTTTTTTTTTCTTGTCATTTATTTTTTAGCACATCAGAGTTTATAGAGGATTTCAGTTTTAAAACTACAATTAGGCTGAATGTGGTGGCTCACCCCTGTAGTCCATTGGGAGGTCAAGAGGAGCAGGTCACCTGAGGTCAGGAGTTTGAGACCAGCCTGGCCAACATGGTGAAACCCCATCTCTAAAAGAAAAAAAAATAAATTAGCTGGGTGTGGTGGCATGTGCCTGTAATTCCAGCTACTCTGGAGGCTGAGACAGGGAGGATCGCTTGAACCCAGGAGGCAGAGGCTGCAATGAGCCGAGATCATACCACTGCACTCCAGCCTGGGTGATAGTGAGACACTGTCTTAAAATAAATAAATAAAGTGAAACTACAATTATAGAGGAGCAGAGAGTAGCAAAGCTGATTGAGGATAGACTTCAGAAGGCCTTGAACTACAATCTAAGGCATTCAGATTTTCACCTGAGGCCAGTGGGGACTCACCAAAAGCTTTTGTGGAAGGAATAGAATGGTGAAAGCAAAGCTGAACAGAGACTAACTTGGCTACAGTGTTCAGAATGGAGAATCGGAGTTGGAAGAGAAAACGGAGGCACCACCTGCCAGGTGTTTCCTGTAATAAGGGCCTCAAGCAGGTTTTTATAAGAAAAGATGGATTCCGGCCGGGCGTGGTGGCTCACACCTGTAATCCCAGCACTTTGGGAGGCCGAGGCGGGTGGATCACGAGGTCAAGAGATCAAGACCATCCTGGCCACAGTGAAACCCCGTCTCTACTAAAAACACAAAAATTAGCCAGGTGCGTGGCACCCACCTGTGCTCCCAGATACTCGGGAGGCTGAGGCGGAAGAATCGCGTGAACCCAGGAGGCGGAAGTTGCAGTGAGCCGAGATTGCGCCACTGCACTCCAGCCTGGTGACAGAGTGAGACTCCTCCTCAAAAAAAAAAAAAAAAAAAAAGAAAAGAAAAGAAAAAGATGGATTCCATGAGGTTGAATATCCAAGAAAGAGGTATACATTGCATACAATACTGTATTTGATCCTTTCCACATTCCCCAGGGGTGTATTCCTATCACTGCTGGAGATGAGGAAATGAGGGCCTGAGACTCAAGTAATTTGTCCCAGATCACACAGTGAGCAAATGACTAAGCTGTAATTCAATGCCAAGTCTGTTAAATTTTTTACTGTATCTTATGACCTCCAGCCATCCAAATCCCTTACCTGGGTATTCAAGACCTTAAAAAATCAGACTTCTAAAACGTGTACATGTTATCACATGCAAATAATATCTAATTTAAAAGTTAAGCTGATCCTCAAAACACTTGTTATTTTCTGGTATTTTATAGTAGCCATCCTAGTGGGTGTGAAGTAATATCTCATTAGGGAACCTCATTTGTTTTTAACTTTTTTGCTTGTTAATGTATTTAAGACTATAAATTTGCCTTTAAGTACTGCTTTAGATGTGTTACACAAATTCAATCATGTAGTATTTTATTCACTTCTAAGTATTTATATTTTTAGTCCAAATGTTATTTAATAGTATGCTATCTAGTTTCTAAATAAGCAAGACTTTAATTTAGCCATCTTTCCAAAAACATTAATTCTGTGATGGCATTGTAGTTGGAAAACATTGTCAGAATGGGATTGATTCTTCAGAATTTACTGAAGCTTCCTTTATGGCCTAATATGTGATCCATTATTGCAAATGTTTTAGGTATACTCAAAAAGAATGTTTTCTGTTTATGATAGGTACACACACACACACGCACACGTATATGTGTGTGTGTATATATACATATATATATGTGTGTGTGTATATATATATATATATGTGTGTGTGTATATATATATATATATTTTTTTTTTTTGAGACAGAGTCTTGCTCTGTCACCCAGGCAGGATCTTGACTCACTGCAACCTCCATCTCCCAAGTTCAAGCAATTCTCATGCCTCAGCTTCCCAAGTACCTGGGATTACAGGTCTGTGCCACAATGCCTGGCTAATTTTTGTATTTTTATTAAAGATGGGTTTTCCCCATGTTGTCCAGGCTGGTCTCAAACTCCTGGCCTCAAATGATCTGCCTCCTCAGCCTCTCAAAGTGCTGGGATTACAGCTGTGAGCCACCACACTTGGCCATATATTTTTAATCATATTTTTGCCCATTTATATCCATGAATGAACATTTCCAACTTCAACTGTGAATTTTTACATTTTTTCTATGTATCTGATATAGTTTAAGATTGTATTGTTAGGCGTTATATGTTTGTGATAATTATTTTGATTTTATACTGTTCCTTAAACAATTTTAAACTGTGAAATATAATTTACATGAAGAAAGTTTGTAATGCTTATATGCATATTTAAAGAAATACTTATAGACACCCATATAACCACCACTAAGATCAAGAAATGGGCTGGGTGCAGTGGCTCAGACCTGTAATCCCAGCACTTTGGGAGGCCAAGGTGGGTGGATCACCTGAGGTCGGGAGTTCAAGACCAGCCTGGCCAACATGGCAAAAACCCCATCTCTACTAAAAATACAAAAATTAGCAATGCATCATGGCACGTGCCTGTAGTTCCAGCTGCTTGGGAGCTGAGACAGGAAGAATTGCTTGAACCCAGGAAGCAGAGGTTGCAGTGAGCCGAGATCACACCACTGCACTCCAACCTGGGTGACAGAATGGGACTCCATCTCAAATATATATATATATATATATATAGTTAACATTTTTTTTAATTAATGGTTTTAAAAATCTGATTTCAACTCACCTATCTAAGCTTTCCCTTCTCCACCAAGCTCTCCATACACCTTATGCTTCTTAGGGATGAGGCTGTTTGTCGTTATGCATTCATTCTGCCATTCATTACAGCCGGTCATTTTTATGCCTTCTCTTACACCTAGTGATGCCTCCCATGTGAGGGTCCCTTCCCCCACCTCCCCTGCCGAAAACCTCCCCAGGCTTCAAACTGCAACTAAGTGGTACCTCTGTAGAGTGTCCTTCACTCTCTCCTCAAGAGGAAAACTCTGCCTCTCTACTCTCTGAATTTCTACCACTTTTTTAAAATTACCCTTAAGCTAGCTTTTATATTCCTCTCATATTGTGGTGATTTGTGATCTATTACATATAAACTCCTTGAAGACAGGACAAGGATCTTGACCTCTGAATTTTCCATAGCTTGATTCGGAATGAGGCATATGGTAAGTGCACAACCAATATTTTAAAGAAATGAATAGAATCTCTCTTTAACCCAGCTGTGTTTCATTAGTCAAGATAGCTGGCATATTTTCCCCTAAACACATCTCTTTATTTTCATTTCTTTTCCATTTTGATTGCTGCTATTTTATTTCACACCTTATCACCTCATACCCAAATAGTTGCAGAAAGAGAGAGAGAGAGGAAGGATGGAAGGGAGGGAGGGAGGGAGGAAGGAGGGGGGAAGGAAGGAAACTACATTTAGATCCCCTTTTCAGTACAATTACATGAGAATTTCTGGGGCAGGAGTCCAGCATCCTTAATTTTCTCATGTGCCACCAGGATTGAGAACAACTGCCTTTTTGGTTTCTTTAATTTGACCAATTTTATCTCTAAACGTCTAAAACAGGGAGGGAGTGGGGAACCCAGCAGCTTTCAGGGCCTTGTTTCACGGGCCCATCCAATCTATTCAGCTACTTCTTCCAACAGGTGCCTCTGCCTCAAGCCTCCTCCGGGTCCTATAGACACGCTGTGCTCCCATCTTCATTCTCTGCTCCTTGCACCTGGATGGTTCCCTTCTCCCCTCCCCCACTCACATTCTAACCATCCTTCCAGGCCCTACCTTCCTCTTCAAAGCTTCCCAGATCTCCGCTCTCATCCCTCTCTAAATCCTTGTGTTTGAAATAAGCATGATGACCATAGCTAATAACACTGTATTGTATACTGGAAATTGGCGAAGAGTGTATATTTCAGGTGTTCTCACCACACACACACACAAGCACACAAAAGGTAACTGCCAGAAGATGGATATGATAATTTGCTAGACTGTAGTATTCATTTCACCTATGGATATGTATTGCAAAACATCATGCTGTACACGTCAAATATATACTACAAAAAAAAAGAAATAAGACCTTTGAGTCAGCACAAAATCCAACACCATGGACTTATCCCACGACCAGTCCACACACCTGTCTCTCTAAGATCACAAATTTCCTGAGAACAGGGACCATGGCTAAGATTCTGTGGCCTCCTTCACAGCCCTGGCCTCTAAGCCTGTGGGGAGGAGATGGTTTGCTGATTGAATGCTTTTTCCAGAGGAGGCCCTTTAACCCAACCCTCTCCTGCCACAGAGGAAATGAAGAAACAAGGTTAGTGGCTGATGGGAAGTCACACACCTCGACCCAAATCTAGCAACCCCGAGGCTCTTCTCTGGTTGCTTTATTCACAGCGGTCTGTTTCCCGTTCTCACCTCTGATTCCCCCTCGGGAGCCACAGAAGGCCCTTTCCCTCACCTTTCTCTCTCAGCCTTATGAACTGCGTCTTTCTCAGTGATAGGTCACTCAGCTGCTGTATTTGGTGGCAGGGAACAGCACAGAACCACAGCCCTCAGGGCAATTCAGACACTGGGGTTGTTTTCTGAAAGTCTTTCCCTGAAGAGTCTTTCCTTGTTAGGGATGGAGGTGAAAGACCTTTCTGGAGTTATTGCCAACATACACACCAAAGGCTGAGTTTGTCTTCTGGGTTAAACAGAAGATCTGTGGATCTAAATTGGCCAGGAAGAGGCTTCAGCTGAGGCTACAGGAGAGCAGACCACCAACAGAGTATAAAAGAAAAAAGCAGGCTGGGCACAGTGGCTTATGCTTGTAATCCCAGCACTTTGGAAGACTGGGGTGGGCAAATCACTGGAGGCCAGGAGTTTGAGACCAGCCTGGGCAACATAGCAAGACCCCATCTCTACAAAAAATACAAAAATTAGCCGGGAGTGGTGGCGTGCACCTGCAGACCCAGCTACTTGAGAGGCTGAGGTGGGAGGATCACTTGAGCCCAGAAGGTCGAGGCTGCAGTGAGCTGTGACTACACCACTGCACTCGAGCCTCGGCGACAGAGCAAGACTGTCGCAAAGAAAGAAAAATGAAATAAAAAGAAAAATATATAACAGTTAAGTAGAAGCAGAAGCTTCCGCCCATTTGGGGGAAAAGCAGCTCTATAAACCACTGTGAAGCCAGGACAGGCAGGAAAGAGCACCTCTTGGGTAGAAAGGCTAACAGGGGCTCTGGAATTCAGGCTAGGAGCGCATGGTCGTGAGAGAATTAGAATTCTGCACTGCAGCAATAATGACTCTGCCATCCCAAGTCATTGGCAGATGTCAAAGTGATTTCCATCCCCGTGAAGTGCACAGATACCAGGAATTCCTCCTGGATTTCTTCCTAGACAAGGCTGTTGCCAAGGTCCCCAGTTGAAGGTAGAAAGGGTGACAATGGCCAAGGGAGTGAGAAAGGCAGCAGGGGCTGGGCCCACACAGGTGGCTGCTACCCGCAGTAGTTAAGGCTTTGATTAGCAGACCACAGCAGCCACAGTTGGGGAGGGCCGCCTCCCACCTGAGCACAAGCTGAAGGACACTTGTGCCTGGGGACAGCTGCAGATGGCGGGTGCTCTCATGCCCTATGTCTCTCCACACTGGGATCTTCTCTGTCATGTGTACCCCCATTCATACCTGGAACCACTCTGCTAGTCCCCTAGAGGAGATTTGGACTATTAGAATGAGATAATTTCAGAGCTTTAAAGGGCTCGCATTTATGAGAAGCTGGATGAGAGAGAAAAGCAAAGCATTCACAACTCACGTGCCACCGATGTTCAAGCCACGAGAACTAGCAAGAAAGGGTTCTTTCTAGCCCTTACTCTGCCATTTACCAAGTATGTGAGCCTGGGCACTGGATGTGGCTCTCCTTTCCCACATCTGTAACAGGAGGGGGTCGAGCGAAATGACTCTTTGAAAATGGCCCTGACGATTCTCTAGTTACAAACCCTCATTTCACAAGCATTACGTGAGGGCTCCAATCACACAGCCAGCTGGGCCAGAGCAGAGCTGGAACCTGCCTTCCTGAATCTGGTGCTTCTCTGCCCTACCCGGCATCTCCTTTCTTGCACTTGGGATTCCCAGCCTGCTGTCAATAGGAACAGCAAGAGGAGGTTCCTGGAGCCATAGGCTAAATGAAAGGCCACTTCCCAAGACGCAGGTCACAGCCTACATGGGAAATTTCCAGATGCCAAGAGAAGGCTGCTCTGTTCTTTGTCAGGGCTCTCCATGAAACTGATGAGAAGTCAGAGTCCATGGAGTGACTAAAGACAACTCGACTCTATTATTTCTGTATTATTTGAATTTCATACAATTAAGCAGGCATTTCAGTATGACTTAATTAAAAACCTAAGCACAGTCTTAAAATTTCTATCATTTAGATCATTTAGATTCTTTTTTTTTTTTTCTTTTTTTTTTTGGAGACAGAATCTTGCTCTGTTCCCAGGCTGAACATGATCTCTGCTCACTCTGCCTCCTAGGTTCAAACAATTCTCCGGCCTCAGCCTCCCAAGTAGCTGGGATTACAGGTGTGCGCCACCAGGCCCAGCTTATTTTTGTATTTTTAGTAGAGATGAAGTTTCACCAGTTTGGCCAGGCTGGTGTCCAGCTCCAGACCTCCATTGATCTGCCTGCCTCAACCTCCCAAAGTGCTGAGATTACAGGTGTGAGCCACCACACCTGGGCTAGATTCATTTATTTTGGCTTAAGTAATATTTAATTGGCAAATCATAGATATTCCGTCAGAGAAACTTTTACACATAACTCCTTGTGGATAATAATCACAGCTAACATTTATTGAGAGGATGCCGTGTACCAGGAGTTTTGTAGATATCATTTCATCTCATGCCTATGGGACTTGTGGCTGTTACCAGCACCTTACAGCTTCAGACACAGAGGGTTGGAGAGTTAGGTCATTTATCCATCCATACAGGGAAGATGTGGGGCCAGGATCAAACCCACCTGTGCTGGATAGACTGACTCCACAGTCCATGTCCCCAACCCCTGCACCACACTGCCTCTCAGCGGGTATTTACACTTGGCGTTAATATGTCTCTCTAACACCATTACTGAAGTCAGATTTTGACAGAGTAAGGAAGAGAAGAGACAACAGCAGAGCACCTGGGCTCGAGGCCCAGTTCCACCACTTATTACTTGGGAAAAGTTAACCTTTATGAACTACAGTGCCTCATCTATAAAATAAGAATGATTCTAGGTTATTGCTGACAGAACTGCTGTGAAGATTAAATCTGAGAACCCATGTGCAGTGCTCAGTACAATGCCTAGTATATAATAAGCTCTCAATAAACACTTAATCATGGCTCAGGACACCAAAGATCACCTGGGCCCGTCACAGCACTGCTGCTGGCCAGCCCTGGATTGAAGCATCATGCTCCCGGGTGCCAGCTTCTGCAGATTTCAGATACCCCGAACATTCCCTGCCTTAAAGGCAGCTTCCAGGAACAGCACATTTGATCCCAAGTTAAATCAGGAGGTAGATGACCAGCTGCCATTCATGTGGAGCCCAGCGTCGATACGCTAGAGGATGAAGCTCTCCCTTCAGGGTCACACCCCATGCTCCTCAGCAAACCTTGCAGACTGACTACTACAGAATCCATGCGTGTTCTGGCTGGTTTAGAGACCTCAGTTACTCCAGTTGCCCGTGTTGACAGCAGCAATCTTGACACACCATCTGAGTGAGGGTTTCACTCAGCTGCATATGATGTGAGTTAAAGTAGTTTTAAATTTATAAGTGACTTTTTCACTTTTGTGTCTTTTTTTTTTTTTTTTTTTGGAGATGAAGTCTCTCTATCCCCCAGACTGGAGTGCAGTGGTGCTATCTCGGCTCACTGCAACCTCTGCCACCAGGGTTCAAGCGATTCTCCTGCCTCAGCCTCCCGAGTAGCTGAGATTACAGGCACCTGTCACCATGCCTGGCTAATTTTTGTATGTTTAGTAGAGAAGGGGTTTCACCATCTTAGTCAGGTTAGTCTTGAACTCCTGAACCTGTGATCCACCCACCTCAGCCTCCCAAAATGCTGGGACTACAGGTATGAGCCACCGTGCCTGGCCTTACTTTTGTGTCTTAAAAAACAAAGGAAATGACCTCATTTGTTTTTATTTTTCCAAAACAAAGTCCAAAAGATATAGATTTTTGATCACCATCTCCAATGCCGTGTTTCTATAAACCCTCTGCATAGGCACGCCCAATCACTCACCACTCTGAAAATGCATCGTGCTTTCTCATGTCTCTGCCCTTTGCCCTCACCCTCCCTACCTGAGAATGAATCACTTCCTTGTCTCCACTGAAGTATTTGGTTACTTCTTCGTCATTTTCAGACCTTTTGTATAAGACGTTGGTTATGTCTTCCTACTAGACTGTAGACCACATGAGGATAAGAAGCCCCTCCTTGTCATCTTTGTGTCCACCAGTCTACTAGAGAAGCTGAAAAAAGGAAAGGGGATGGTCCTTAAGGGGTAATGCAGACACATTTTCATGACTGCAAATGATAGCCTTCCAACCCTCATGATAAATATCAGGCAGGTTGGCTTAGTTATTCTTTCATGTGTTGTAATACATCATTATAAATTGCAAGTAACCAAGATATTGACATACAATGTGCTGAAGAAGACCAAGTTTGACAACTTTAAACATTGCTTCTTATTCCTTATCATTTTAAATGTGTTGCTACTGTTGATGCACTGCTTACTGATATTTATTGCTTCCTCTGGGCAAGCACAGAAGGCTGGCTCACTCTCAAATTCAATGCAGACCTGGGGAAAGTCATTAAATTCCATGAGCCTTGGGTTTTTTCTCACTTACTATAGTAAATTCCTCTCATTGGGATTGTAATTGCAGGTGGTAATCAGACAACACAGAGCCCCCAGAAGAATTTTATGGCATTTCGGGCAGGCGACGGGCCAGCCTGGGGAAAAAGCAGAAATACGAACTGGCAATAGCGCAACCCAAAAGTTATTCCTGAAGAGAACCAATGGTAAGATCTTGTGGCAATCAAATTAGTTCTAATATAGTCAGGCAGAATTCATAGAGGGACCCCTTTTATTTAAAAATGATGATTTTACCAATATATAGTCAGAAATTGTTGGACATAAGCTTTCTGGTATTCCACTGTCATAATACTGTATCTGTTCTGACAACGCCCTCTCTCTTGCAAACTCTCCTTGTTTTCCATTCTCTTTAAATCCTCCCCCATCTGGCTTCCCTAAATTAATTTTTTGTAGCCAGAGCTTCCATTTTTTTGCAGTGGTTACTTTTGTGTCTCCTATTGCTTTCTTTAATAACTTTTATAGAATGACCTAAGAAATTGTTGGCTGCCTTTCATTTTCCACTTCCTCCAAGTCAATTGATAGCACGTCCTACACTCTGTGTTTACAAGTATCAGAGAAGGCAGCAATAATTTTTCTGCCTCATCTTCACTATGGGACGCCTGAATTCTTGACAGGGCCAGGTAGAACGTAAAAGTGATTTTCTGCATTGCTAAGAGATAACAGGCAAGTCTAGATACCATGAGAGCTAGCAACCTGAAGAAGTCATCGGTTCATTCTTTCATTTATTTACTATATATGGTTTTGGATGGAACAAGGTGCTTCAGGGTGTTTAGTGATGAGCAAAACAAAGACACTGACAAGGAGCTTTCATTCTGCAAGCAGAATAAGACAGGAGCTCAAATGGACATCATACAGGTAGCATGAAATAGGTGCCCCCAAAGAGGGACACAGAGCTACGGAAAAATCAAATGAGGGAAAGATTAGATCTCATCAGGAAAGACATGGGGCAGTTTCAAGTCAGTTCTGGGAATGATGAGTGTGAAGTCATTGGGGCATTCAAGGAAAACATGAGTAGGCAGTGGGAACTTGGGACCGAAATCAAGAAGAAAAGGTGGGTAGGCTATAAAGAGTCCAAAGTCATTCTGAAGAGGTTGTCATGGCTGGAGCAGTTGGGGGCTCACACCTGAAACCCCAGTACTTTAGGAGGCTGAGGCAGGAGGATCACTTCAGCCCAGGAGTTTGAGAAAGAGATTGTCCTCAGTTCCCTAATTCCTGTTCCAGCTACTGGGATACTTACACCGCTACAGCTTCCAGAGCCAGGTGCAGCTGGGACTTTTAACTTCCCAACAGATGTCCTGCTGCAGCTGGAGCATCCAGGATCCACTGCAAGGGACTTCTGCTTAGGCAAAGTTGCATTTCAGTTTTTAAAAGAAGAGTTAGGCATGGTGGCTAAAGACCTTTGGGAGGCTGAGGTGAGGGGATCTCTTGAGGCAGGAGTTAAGCAATAGCCTGGCCAACATTGTGAGGCTCCGTCTCTACAAAAAAATTAAAAATTAGCTGGACACAGTGGCATGTACCCATAGTCACAGTCACTCAGGAGACTGAAGCGGGAGGTGGAAGCATCGGCTGAGCCCAGGAGTTTGAGGCTACAGTGAGCTATGATCAGGTCATTGCACTCAAGCTTGGGCAACAGAACAAAGACGCCGACTAAAAAAAGAAAAACAAAGCCCCCAAAACTTTTTTAATTAAAAAATAAAAAGGAAAGAGCTTTTTGCGGTTTTGTTAGGTTTTTGTTTTGGTTTTTTTCTTATGCTTTACATTGTCTTCACAGACATCACCCTGTTAGATTTTTTTTCCTTTTTTTTTGAGACAGGGTCTTGCTCTGTCACATAGGCTGAAGTGCAGTGGCTCAAGATGGCTCACGACAGCCTCGACCCCTTGAGCTCAAGCAGTCCTCCTGCCTCAGCCTCTCAAATAGCTGGGACTACAGGCTCATGCCACTACATGCCACTGAGTTTTTATGTTTTGCAGAGACGTTGTCTTACTACATTTCCCAGGTCATTCTCCTGGCATCAAGCAATCTTCCTGCCTCAGCCTCCCAAAGTGCTAGGATTATAGATCCGAGCCACCGCACCAGGCCCTAGACATTCTTTCTGACTACACCTAAGACATTTGCAATAATGGATTATGTATCAGGCCACAGACCGGGTAGTAATTTTTTATTTCATTTTTCCTCATTTTTAAAAATGCCCATCCAGTTTTTTTGTTGGTGGTGGTAGTGGTGGGTTTTTGTTTTGGTTTTGTTTTTTCTGTTTTTCATTTGTTTGTAGGTTTTGTTTTTGTGGCCCAGGCTGGAGTACAGTGGTGCGATCTCAGCTCACTGCAACCTCTGCCTCCGGGGCTCAAACGATTATTCTCCCACCTCAGCTTCCCAAGTAGCTGGGACTATAAGCGTGCGCCACCATGCCCAGCTATTTTTGTATTATAAATAGAGATGAGGTTTCGCCATGTTGACCCTAGCTGGTCTCAAACTCCTAACCTCAAGTGATTCACTCACTTCAGCCTTCCAAAGTGCTAGGATTACAATTGTGAGCCAGCGTGCCTGGCCCCCATAGTTTCTTTAATCTTAAAAGTATAAAAAAGTTTTTTTAATCTGATTCCCACCACCCAGAGATAATATCATTTCTCATACCAAACTTTTCTATTTGATTAATGCAATTAAGGCAAATTAATATTTGTGTATTGATTCTATTTTTATTTGCATTTTTTTTCTTTGCATATTTTTTAAAAACAAAAATTGGATGATGTTGTAACTTTTGGTATTATTTTCTTTTTCTCTGAACTATATATCATGGCCTTTTTGACATATACATCCACATCATCATTTTAGATTCCTGCAGGGTATTCTAACTTCTCACTGATAGACACTCAGGTTCTATTTCCACTTTTTTTGTTTTGTTTTGTTTTTTGGTTTTTGAGACAGTTTTGCTCTTGTTGCCCAGGCTGGAGTGCAATCAATGGGGCAATCTTGCAGCTCACTAGAACCTCCGCCTCCTGGGATCAAGCAATTCTTCTGTCTCAGCCTTCCCAGTGCCTGGGACTACAGGCATGGGCTACTACACCCAGCTAATTTTTTGTATTTTTAGTAGAGACGGGATTTTTGCCATGTTGGCCAGGCTGGTCTCGAACTCCTGACTTCAGGTGATCCACCCGACTTGGCCTCCCAAAGTGCTGGAATTACAGGCATGAGCCACCACACCTGGCTGGTTATTTCCACTTTTAAATTACTTTTATAGATAATACTGCAATAATAAACATCCCCGTATGTATACTCTTGTGCATGCATCTGGGTGTCTCTCCTTACTATCCTTTTATAGAAGTGGGATCAGTGGGTCAAAAGATATGGTTAACTCTATTAATACATATTGATAAATTTAACAAGTCATTTTAACTCTGGCCTCACCTTCCCTTCCCTCTAAGCACTTCTCACTCACCATGTGGTACCTCTTTCCCAGCTCTGCACCTATCTTGACCCCCATTCCTGCAAGGCTTACGCTGCCTACTAGCTGCCTATTGGTTAATCAACAGAATATTCACTTTTCACGAAGATTAAAATGACATCCAAAGCCAAGGAATGAAGCTATAATGAAGACAACAAAGGCAGGAGAACTATTATGGGGGTGATCCTTGGCTGATAAACTTCAAAGTCAACCATTAGCACCTAGAATGAGTCATTTTGAATTAAAATCAGGTACTCTGCCCATCTGTAATGAGAGATCTTCTTGATCTTTTATGAGCACAATCTCTTCATTGAAATAGTCACCATAATTTGCATTTCCAAGTTCTCTTGCCACTCTCCCCAAAATACCTTCTATTGCCATTACACTGAAAAAACTCATCAGTCCCTCCAAAGAAAACTCAGCTTTGGACCAAATTATCCCCACTGTGTACAACAAAATCACACTCCTTTGGCCTCTGTATTTCTCTCTGTAGTCCATTTCAATGGTGTTATAGTGAACCCCAAGTTTCTCTTCAAAGAATCAGTATGTCAATATGTTCAGCTCTCTTATTCTTTAATTCTCTATTTTAAAGTTTAACTTCCTTGTAATTCCGGTAAACAACCTTCTCCACTGGTTCTAATCAGTAGTTCACATCTGTTCTCGCGGGCCCAGGTTCCATCCTGAGTCATCGTGGTCACCTGCTTCAGTCCCCTGCTCCAGTTACCTGCTCTGGTCACCTTCTTTGACCTAGGTCACCCCTGGCTACCTGCTCTGAGGAGCCTGTAACCATCCTTCCCACCAAAACATCCACCCTGCCCCTCCAGCTCAGACCCCTGCTCTCTTTAAAATAGGCAATCAGGATTAGTCTAGTTTGTGTGGTCTAACCCTAGCCAATAGGGGAACAACACAGAAGTAGGGACAACCCCCATCAGGCATAAGTACCCCTTCCCCTCTTGTCCAAGTGGCGGCAGCCATTGTTCCATACATGAGCCGCATCCTTCTATAGAAGTAAACTGCCTTGCTGAGAGGATTTATCTTCAAATGCTATTTCTTTTACAGCATAGAAATTTTGCTTATAACAATGGTTATAGCAAATCAAGACTGTGATCCAATAATTAATAAGTCCATTAATCTTTACTGCATTATTAATCACAAACCTTACCAATTAACCTCACAAAGTGCATATGTGGGCAAGCCATGGAAGCTAGAAAGAGTTTCCTGGGAAGCTCTGGGATTTTATTTCATGTCCTCACATTTCTCTGAAAGAAAAAAGCTTGTCAACATTGAGTCAAAATATTACAAATTTTGGAGAAAGTAGTTAAAAAAAATTCTTACAAATTTCACAAGGCTACAAAGCAAAAGGGGAATGTGGTCTTAAAAAAATTCTTAAAACTTAACCAGAATGAATGACTACTGATCTTTCTTTCCAATAGTTGGATGTTTGGATTAGTGCATTTCCATTTTGAAATTTGATTTTCTATTATCCACTTACACCTAGTAGGCATGAAATAAATTAATTAAATGTAATATGCTCAGGTCAATGTCTTTTATACATTCTTCATAGGATCTTACATTTGGAAAATAATATTAACAGCTATTTCCATGAAAAACATTTTCGTTGTCCATGGAAAATACAAAAATACTACCAAAGAAAGCCATCCTAAGATGCCTGAAATGAGTTATTAAATTCTAACTTAACCATAACCAATATTGCTAATTTGTTTTAAATAACTTGTTCAACTCCTAGAAGGAAGCAATAAATTTAGGGAGCAGAGTAGATTAAGAAAATTAGTATTAAATGGCAGGAGTAAAGGGATAAACATTTGAAATTCTGGCTTCCTGGAGAGAACAGTCAAAAGCTCTCCTGCTGGAAAATAATATCTTGAATTGAAAAGCATTCTGATCATGATAGATTTTTAATCCAATTAAATTTCCTTCTCCTAGGTAGCCTATTTACTAAAGCAGTATGATAGCTGTTCATATTATCATTTAATAAATATATTTCTAATAAAAATAAACTATATTCCAACTATTACCACAGCATAAATAAAGATTTCTTCTCAAAATGTTAGCTTAGTTTCGGATTGCTGCTTTTCCTTTCCAACTGATTTGCTTCTGCCCAACTGATCTGCCTCTGAGGAACTAAAAAACACCAGTAAATAGAGTTAGTAACACAGCCTAATAAAGCATGCTCTTCATAGTAAGTCAATATCTTTTTATTTCTCAGAATAACCACATGTAGAAAGGATAGGGAAACAATAAACTATTATTTGATATGCCTAACAGTGTTTTTTTCAACTAGGAAGCATATTCAAACAGCCTCATTTTTCACTACGATATGCATTGTCACTCTCTTCATTCAGAATTTCCTTTTGTATTTTTTAAAAATTGAATATATTTTGCTAATCTTCTCTGTATCATTCCAATTTTAACATATGTGCTGCCGAAGCGAGTACTTTTTTGGGTGGGAGGGCATTGTTATTTGATTCTTGTTTTTAAAACAGAGTCTTGCACTGTCACCCAAGCTGGAGTGCAGTGGCACAATCTTGGCTCACTACAACCTCTGCTTCCCAGGATTCAAGCAATTCTGAAGCCTCAGCTTCCCCAGTGGCTGGGTTTACAGGTGTGTGCCACCACACTTAGATAATTTTTATATTTTTAAGAGAAACAGTTTCATCATGTTGGCCAGGCTGGTATCCAGCTCCTGGCCTCAAGTGATCCACCCACCTCAGCCTCCAAAAGTGCTTGGATTTCAGGTGTGACCCACCGGGCCCGGTCCAGAACTTCCTAAGAAACACCTACACATCACTGCTCACTCTCTTACTCTTCCTTGGGTGACTTCCCTGGAGAGTGAAAACATTCAGACAGACACAAAATGGCAACACATGCTCTGTCCACTTCACAGCAAATTACCTGAGGAGTTGCAGACACGGATTTTATCATAATTGAGAAATATTATTTTTTAATAAAGCAGTATTTACATTGCAGTAGGTATTATTTAAGATGATTTAAAGTACACAGGAGGATGTAGTTAGATGCATTGATTATGCCATTATATCAGGAACTTGAGCATCTGTGGATTTTGGTATTTCCAGGGTCCTAGAATCATTCCCCAGCCCATACCAAGGGATGACTCTACTGTGCTGAGCAGGAATCAATCAGGGTCCAGGCAGGAGACGAATGGTACAGCCAAACTGGGCAATTTGAGGAGAGTGTTGCAAAGAGGCTATTTACAGAGGCGTGGGCATAGTTAGGGAAACCAATGAATAGAGAAGCATCCTGGGGAGGGGCCGGGTGTGGTAGCTCATGCCTGTAATCTCAGCACTTTGGGGGACCGAGGCAGGTGAATCACGAGGTCAAGAGATCAAGACCATCCTGGTCAACATAATGCAATCCCACCTGTACTAAAAATACAAAAGTTAGCTGGGTGTGGTGGCATGCGCCTGTATTCCCAGCTACCTCGGAGGCTGAAGCAGGAGAATCACTTGGACAGGGAGGCAGAGGTTGCAGTGAGCTAAGATGGCACCACTGCACTCCAGCCTGGTGACAGAACAGGACTCCTTCTCAAAAACAAGAAAAAGAGAGAGAGAGAAGCATCCTGGGCTAACAACAGGTGGGGGCTGTCAACACCTGAAGAGGCAGGGGAGGCTGTCCAGCCTGAGCTCACCACAACCCAACAGGAGGAGGCAGGCGCCCCACTCCTCCACTCTACAGATGAGTACTGCTGCCTCCCACTGGGTGAATCCCACTACAAGGCCGGGGAAGGGGGCTTGTTGGTGGAGTCCTTATCTGTCAGCACCCAAAGCCACAGAGCAGGGCAGAGTGAGTCCAGAGGCACCCAAAAAAAGATGTAAGCCTTATTCCTGCTCTCAGCAACTTTTTTTTCTTTTTTTTGAGACTGAGTCTCTCTCTGTCTCCCAGGCTGGAGTGCAGTGGCGCCATCTCGGCTCACTATAACCTCCGCCTCCTGGGTTTAAGTGATTCTCCTTCCTCAGCCTCCTGAGTAGCTAGGATTACAGGCGCATGGCACCACGCCCAGCTAATTTTTGTATTTTTAGTAGAGACGGGGTTTCACCATGTTGTTCAGGCTGGTCTCAAACTCCTGACCTCGTGATCTGCCTCCTTTGGCCTTCCAAGGAGCTGGGATTACAGGCACGAGCCACGCACCTGGCCAGCAACTTTAAGGGAAACATCAAGACATTCTTTTAGGCACCTACTGAGACAACTCACTAATGCCAAAAACTAGGTCCTTGCAGAAATAAATCAAAATCAAGTTATTCGCTCTTTATGGGTCCTGGCCTGATCCGATTTTGGTTAGAATTAATGAGCCCTGGGGGTTAAAACGAGATCTACGTAAATGTGAAATTATTTTAGTCATCCTACGTACCTATGCTAGTTTGAGTCCTGCCTCTGTCCCCGCACTTTTATGTGCGTGTGAGAGAGACAGTCTTGCTCTGTCATCCAGGCTTTGGAGTGCAGTGGGGTGATCTCGCCTCCCTGCACCCTCCACCTCAAGTTCAAGCGATCCTCCTACCTCAGCTTCCCAAGTAGCTGGGACCACAGGCATGCGCCACCATGCCCAGATAATTTTTGTATTTTTTAAGTAGAGACGGGTTTCACTATATGTTGGCCAGATGGGTCTTGAACTCCTGACCTCACATAATCCACCTGCCTTGGCCTCCCAAAGTGCTGGGATTACAGGCGTGAGCCACCATGCCTGGCCTGTCCCCTCCCTTTATAATTCCAAATATGAGGGTGTCTTGTGTAGCATCTCAGGGCTTACTTTGTTGGGTTTACGCTGCATACTGGGCCCAGCATCTTACCCTGAAGCAAACTCCTCTTATCAAAGGTGAGCAAGCATCTCTGTGCTTTCCCAAACTGTGTCCATTCTTGTCAAAGCCAAAAATAAAAGAGCATATTACCAAGCAGGGTTTCACTGCATTTATCTGTTGTCTACAACTCATGACTTGCTAAGGGCAACTGAAATTTACAGGAAGAAATCGTCACAAATATGAGCCCCAAAATGCTCCAAGAGTCTTATTCTCTCCACTACTATTAGTCCAAGGTTTAGAGGTTAAAATTCTAATAAACGGGCCAGGCACAGTGGCTCATGCCTGTAATACCAGCACTTTGGAGTACACAGGTGGGCAGATCGCTTGAGTTTTCAGGAGTTCAAGACCAGCCTGGGCAACATTTGTTTCTACAAAAAATACAAAAAAAATTAGGCCAGGCACAGTGGCTCTCACCTGTAATCCCAGCACTTTGGGAGGCCAAAGCAGGCAGATCATGAAGTCAGGAATTTGAGACCAGCCTGTCCAACATGGTGAAATCCCCTCTCCACTAAAAATACAAAAATTAGCCAGGTATGGTGGTGGACACCTGTAGTCCCAGCTCTCATGAGACTGAGTCATGAGAATCGCTTGAATCTGGAGGCAGAGGTTGCAGTGAGCCGATATTGCACCATTGCATTGCAGCCTAGGGGACAGAGCAAGACTCCATCTCAAAAAAAAAAAAAAAAATTAGCCAGACGTACTGGCACTCACCTGTGGTCCCACCTATTTGGGAGACTGAGGTGAGAAAATTGCTTGCATCCAGGAGGCAGAGAGCAGAGATGGCACCACTGCACTCCAGTCCAGCCTAGGTGACAGAGTGAGGCCTGCCTCAAAAAAAAAAAAAAATCAAATAAATGTATCATAAAATTATATTTCATTCTGATAGCACTAAACTGCAAAAATTCCTCACACAATTATAGCATCATGGCAGCTAATGCCTCATGAAAAAACAAGTCTTCATGTGAAGGGTGCTTATGATTTTTGGAAGGGTTTTGAACGAGTTAGTCTGAGATTCCATTTCTCTCTTTTTAAAATGAGGGAAATATTGGGTAACTCATCGATTGTTGTAAGGAGTAAGTAATGTAATTTCCAAAACAATACCTAACACAGGCCAGGTGGGGCGGCTCATACCTGTAATCCCAGCATTTTGGGAGGCCGAGGCAGGCGGATCACCTCAAGTCGGGAGTTTGAGACCAGCCTGGCCAGCATGGTGAAACCCCGTCTCTACTAAAAATACAAAAACTAGCTGGGCATGGTGGCAGGCGCCTGTAATCCCAGCTACTCAGGAGGCTGAAGCAGGAGAATTGCTTGAACTCAGGAAGGGGAGGTTGTGGTGAGCCAAGATCGCACCATTGCACTCCAGCCTACAGGAAGTAAGCCCTAAAATTACACTATCTCCCCACCCTCAAACTCTGTACATTACCCTAAGTGCACATATACTTTTTTTTTTTTTTTAAAGGCTGAGTTTTGCTCTTGTTGCCCAGGCTGGAGTGCAAAGGCACGATCTCAGCTCACCACAACCTCTGCCTCCTGGGTTCAAGTGATTCTCCTGCCTCAGCCTCCCGAGTAGCTAAGATTCCAGGCATGCGCCACCATACCTGGCTAATTTTTTGTATTTTTAGTAGAGATGAGGTTTCTCCATGGTGGTCAGGCTGGTCTTGAACTCCTGACCCCAGGTGATCTGCCTGCCTTGGCCTCCCAAAGTGCTGGGATTACAGGCGTGAGCCAATGCACCCAGCCACATATATAAATTTAAATACATAGTTTTCATCACTTTTTTTTTTAAACAATGTTACGTTTTAGTAACTTACGAAATACACTTTCCCCAAACCTCTCTAGAAATTCCAAATGTGTCTCCACTTCCTTGATACAAAGTAGCTATTTGCAAACATGAGAAATGAGGTGAAAGGAATAGGACATTTCCTTGAGCCAAGAGTTTCCGAAGAAGGGTGGGTTTCTTCCTTTCAAACTCTTCGATGTAATCTAAATCACTAGGTAATGACAATTTGTCCAAAATGTCATGCATTCAGGTGAGGAAGAAGTGTAGGAACCTCATGGATTTATGGAGACAAAACTTAAGAACTCCTCCCAAACACCATAAGAAAAGCTTCTTGTCCATACATAGGATGGATTTGTCACACACAGCCTTCCATAGGCTCCAGCCCATCTGTTGTAAGGAGTATGAGTTAGGACGGACCAGGAGGAAAACTACCAAGTCGTCTCTCTTCCCACAAGTCTGGCCAAATATTGATTGTTTATTAAAGCTTTCTTTTCGATCATTATCCCGTGCCTCCCCCCCGCCCCCCACCAAAAGAAATAAAATTTCTCAAGTACCTCCATCTGATACTGTGTTTAGCCTAAGTCCTGAGTAGACATGGATTCTCTTTCTTGAATTTTCTCTGACAAACCACTTCCAGCTGCCCTCTATGGTGGGATGCCAGCGAGATAAAATACAGTGTCGTGTTTGCTAAGGATTTCAGCTGCCATCTGGGGGGCTCATGCACTCAATGAGTGCTCTTTAGCAAGGCTGGTGGTGACATGGTGACAAACGGTATGTTGCCTTTGTTCTGTCTGTGGTTTAGGACCGGTTGGTTTCAGTCTTGTGGGCTCTTTCTCCTGGGTTACCAACCTTTTCCACATTTAAAGCTTGTGACTTCCTCTCCTCCTGTGTTACTGCAGCAAGATCCTTGCTGTCGACAGAAGCCATTTGTTGGTTAGAGGGTTTACAATGGAGACCACCTACAAGGACCCATTTAACAGTTAACCCATGCTTCAGAATTTACTTATTTTTCTCCTTTTTAAGGATTCTTTCTTCAACTAAACAGTTTTTCTTCAGTGTTATCATTCCACTCCCATGAAATGACTTGGACTGTTACTTTTTTTTATCTCTGGTCACACCCAGTAAAATTAAGCTTGTTTGTGGATGATTAGCTGTAGGCTGATCCCTGTCTGAGCCAACTGGCTTGCTGCTCAGGTGGACTTTGCCTCGGGCTCACCCCTGAGGCCACTGCCTGTCCCGGGGGATTCCCAAGTCCCTACCCCCAGCTGGGCTTCCCTCCTGCATGTGGCTCTTCAGCCTCAGCTTCCTCCTCTTCACTCTCCATTCTTGTGCAGACTTCCTCTTCTGTCCTGCTTGTTTCTAGAACATTTCCAATTATTGCTTCCAGGTCCTGAACACTAGTGGCTTAACCGAAAAATGGAAAAGATGATGAAAGCCAGGCGCTGAGAAACCAGTTAATTAAACTCTTCAGAGGTCCCCAATAAGGACAGATTCCCCTGCACATATGATGAGGAATCTTGGACTCTTGCTTATTAAAGGGAAAGGAAGTCCATTTTCCTGGAGCCTTGTCAAGGAATTCCAGTGAGCCCCTGGATGGAGGGCTTCAGTGGCTAGAAGCCCTCTTTTGGTTGGAAAGAGATCTGAAAGTATCTTTCAAAGCATTGTTGTGGGCTCGGGGCCCTTTCTGTGCACTTCGCCATATTGTGCCCATTCCAGTTCTCAAAGTCAGTTGGCCATTTGAAGTGGAACAATGACTTTTCTACCATCCAGCTTTTGCACAGTTCCATGCCACTCCACTAATTTAGTACACACCCCTGTATGGACCAAGGCTTCCATCTGGTCTCAATTCCACTTCCCAAGCCCAGTCCCAGCACACACCTTCCTCCCAGATCCCAATCTCCCCGTCAGGGTTAAACGAATTCAACTTAACCCTTATGTAACATCGTCCCTCTGCCTGCTCAGCCCAGTGTGGTAGTCAGGCACAGAAACTCATCAATTACAGCACAGAGTGAGCAGGTCAGCAATAGCATGGGATAAAACTCCCTCTTCTCCAAACACACAAACCCAGCTCTGTAGCATCTTTTTTCCACCCCCGAAATTCCCCCAAACAGACTATCCCTTGTGCTGCCTTGCAGCAAGGTCCAAAAGAGGCCCTACAGCCTGCTTTTGCTCAGGCCTTTTTCAAGCCTTTTTCCAATCTACTTTCTGAAACTTCACTTTGTGTGCATATACACACACCAGCATCAAGTCATGCTGCGCATGCAAAACCCACATCCATATTTCTAGACCTTGATACCTTCTCAGATTTCTGGCACATCTAAAGCCAAGACCAATTAGAATTACTCCCGGGTTATCCATTGTTTTAGAGAAGAGAATAATCGTCATACCTAGGCTCTGAGAAGTCCTCACATGTTCACCTGCAGAAGCCCCATTCCTTAAGTAATTAGAAATCCAACATCTAAAAAAAAATGACTGAATCACATTTTGGTTAGGATTAAAAGGTGTAGGCTGGGCATGGTGGCTCATGGCTATAATCCCAGCACTTTGGGAAGCCAAGGCAGGTGGATCACTTGAGGTCAGGAGTTTGAGACCTGCCTGGGCAACAGGGTGAAATCCTGTTTATGTAGAGACATAAAATACAAAAATTAGCTGTACATGGTAGTGCAGGTATGTTGTCTCAGATACTTGGGAGGCTGAGATGGGAGAATCACTTGAGCCTGGAAGTGGAGGTTGCAGTGAGCCAAGATCCAAGATCACACTACTGTACTTCAGCCTGGGCCATAGACTGAGACTCTGCCTTAAAAAGAACAATAATCATAAAAAGAAAAAATAAAGATAGATAGAGACAATAGTACAAGTACCTTGAAACATCAAAAAACCCAAAAGCTTTTCTATTCTGAAAGCATCAGACAATTTTTTTACAGGAAATATATTTTTCTGATGAGGCTTTGCTAGAGATATTACCAGAACAAGTGTCTACAGACACTGGTAGTCTGGAAAATGATAAAGGTGGGTTCTAGGTTCTAGGGTTCTAGTGGAGAAACCAGCCTGAGATTACAAACCTTTGTTGGAGGTAAACTGCAGAATCGACCATGGAGACTTACTTCGGTGTTTTTCTGAGATTCTGTAATTGGGTAATATAATTTACATGCTTCCACGTGAGGGAAGGAAATTCATCGGAGACAAAGTGTAACAGTTCCAGTACTGACACCAAATGTCTTCCTGCTCAGCAGCCCATTTTAAAGTCTTGTTCATGAGCTAAGCTGAGTTCTCCTATAGAGGCAGAGTAAAGGGTCAAGGAAATGTAAGGATTAGCCAGGTGCAGTGGCTCACACCTGTAATCCCAGCACTTTGGGAAGCTCAGGTGGGTGGATCACAAGGTCAGGAGTTCGAGACCAGCCTGGCCAACATGCTGAAACCCCGTCTCTACTAAAAATACAAAAATTAGCCAGGTGTGATGGTGTGTGCCTGTAATCCCAGCTACTCAGGAGGCTGAGGCAGGAGAATCACTTGAACCCAGGAAGCGGAGGCTGCAGTGAACTGAGAGTGTACCACTGCACTCCAGCCTGGGCGACAAGAGTGAATTCCGTCTCAAAAAAAAAAAAGTGTGAGGATTACATGTTTCCTGTAGGCACTCTCCTGTCATTGGCAATCAAATTAGCCAACATGTATTTACAATGTTTCTGTTCTGAGAGGGAAGTGAGGGCTTCCCCCTTCACCACAAAAAACAAAACCAGAAGAAAGGCACGAGCCCCTGACCTCAAGGAGTTAAAAGTCCAAACAGAGCTGTAACTGTAATGCCTTCCTCCAAGACAGATGGCTGGGAGCGTGCAGAGGAAGGATGACTCCAGAGAGGCAGGAGCGTTCGGATCCTGTGTGGAAGAATTTTTTCAAATTCAATAAAGAACGCAAGGAAAGTTAGCCTAGTCACAAGGCACTGTGAGAACAAAGAGTGGCCTCTGTGGTTGGGCCCCTGTGTACATGAGGGCCTGTTCTTAGAGATGTCATTAGAGTTGAGGCTGGAAATGAAATCAGATGCTGGGTCATCCAGGAGTTTGCCTTTGATCGCTAAGTAGTTCAGTTGTTATCCTGAAGACGGTGAAACCACTGCCTGTTTTTCGGGAGGAGAATAGTCTGCATCCATCTGTGCTTTAGGAGACAGCCCAGCGGCCTCAGTATTAGAGAAGGATGGGAGTAGAGGAGGAGAGCTGAACATGAAACCAGCTAGGAAACTGGCCTCAGGAAAAATCGAATTTAAGAACACACCTCAGCCGGGCGCGGTGGCTCATGCCTGTAATCCCAGCACTCTGGGAGGCCAAGGCATGTGGATCATGAGGTCAAGAGATCGAGACCATCCTGGCCAACATAGTGAAACCCTATCTCTACTAAAATATAAAAATTAGCTGGGCATGGTGGTGCGCATCTGTAGTCCTAGCTACTCGGGAGGCTGAGGCAGGAGAATTGCTTGAACCTGGGAGGCGGAGGTTGCAGTGAGCCGAGATCGCACCACTGCACTCCAGCCTGGCACCTGGTGACAAAGCGAGACTCTGTCTCAAAAAAAAAAAAAAAAAAAAACCACCTTTGGCCAGGTGCGGTGGCTCACATGTGTAATCCCAGCACTCTGGGAAGTTGAGGCAGCCGGATCACCTGAGGTCAGGAGTTCAAGACCAGCCTGACCAACATGGTGAAACCCTGTCTCTACAAAAAATACAAAAGTAGCCCAGCATGGTGTCATATGCCTTTAATCCCAGTTACTTGGGAGGCTGAGGCAGAAGAATCACTTGAACTCGGGAGGCGGAGGTTGCAGTGAGCCGATATTATACCATTGCACTACAGCCTGGGCAACAAGAGTACAACCCCATCCCATAAAAGAAAAAAAAAAAAAATGCCATGCCCAGCTCTTTCAGCATCCTCTTGCAGGGTCCCCCCTTTCTTTGCAGATCCAATAGTATTCTCTGAAACAACACAGAAGAGTTGGACTCCCTCCCTTGCCTGACATAGCTCTTCACACAGCTGCAGTTCAATGCCTGGCGCCCCACCCCATTCTGGTGGCCTTCCTCTGCACACATTCCGCCTTGCTGTCCCTCTTAATTTTTGAGACCTATTTGGCAAACATGCTGGAAAAATATTTCCAAAAAAAGTTAAACATGATTATTTGGAGAGATTACCAGTAACACTGTTGTTTTCTTCTTCATTGTGTATTTTCGATGTCTGGGCTTGGAACAAGGGCAGGTATTCCTCTGCTCATTCTGTCATGATGCTCAGCATTGAGTGTGCTGTTCTGACTAGTGAGAATACTCCATTGCTGGCATCTCCTGTGTCTGGAACATTACACTTCTGGTAATACATTCTACAATTGTATTTGTCTTTTTCAAAACCACTTAACACCTTCAGCTTGTATAAATCTTGTAGTTAACTGAAGCCTCCAGGTCTTTTTCACTTGCAGTGTTCACATAAATCATGGATCTCCCCACCTGTTTTCATCTTTATGAGTAGTTAAGACATAAATCCTTCTAACAGTATTAAAGGGTGCTAGTGTATTAAACTACCTAAATAACCAGCATGCCTTTTAAAGGGGCTGTCATGATCTAATTCAAATAGTGAGAATTCCGGGGTCTGTCAGGTCCCCCTGGCTCCCTCTGTCTCTCATCCTTCCATTGTGGATCCACAAAACAGCTCTTGAAATATTGTCTCCTGGCCAGTGGCGGTGGCTCACCACCTATTATCCCAACACTGGGAGGCTGAGGTAGGTGGATCACTTGAGGTTAGGAGTTAAAGACCAGGGTCTGGCCAACATGGTAAAGCCCCATCTTTTTAAAAAATACAATAATTAAGCCAGGCATGGTGGCTCACACCTGTAATCCCAGAATTTTGGGAAGCCGAGGCAGGAGGATTACCTGAGGTTGGGAGTTCGAGATCAGCTTGATCAACATGGAGAAACCCCGTCTCTACTAAAAATACCAAATTAGCCAGGAGTGGTGGCACATACCTGTAACCCCAGCTACTCATGAGGCTGAGGCAGGAGAATTGCTTGAACCCAGGAGGCAGAGGTTGCAGTGAGTCGATATCGCACCATTGCACTCCAGCCTGGGCAACAGAAGAAAAACTCTGTCTCAAAAAAAATAAAAAACATAATTAAAATTAAATAATTAGCCAGATGTGGTGGTGGCACACGCCTGCTGTAATCCCAGCTACTTGGGAGACTGAGGCAGGAGAATCACTTGAACCCTAGAGGTGGAGGCTGCAGTGAGCCAGGATCGAGCCACTGCACTCCAGCCTAGATGACAGAGCAAGACTTCATTCAAAAAGAAAAACAAAAAAAAGAATTATTGCCTCCTGCAAAAATTAACATTCAAGAAAATTCAAGGAAATAGTAATCTATGGAAGGGAGAGGAAGATAGTAAGCTTTTATTTCTTTTGGGTGTCTATTACATGAGATCATTTTATTTTATAATATATTCTCTTGTATGTATGAAATATTCCACAATACAAATTTTAAATATGTGGCAATTTAAAAGTAATATGTAGAGTTTATTTAAAATGGGAAGAAATGGCTAGGCATGGCGGTCTAGCCATGCAATCCCTGCACTCTAGGAGGCTGAGACAGGAGGATCGCTTGAGCCAAGGAGTTCAGGACTGGCCTGGGCAACATAGCAAGACCCCATCTCTGCAAAAAAATACAAAAATTAGCCAAGCATGATGGCACATGCTTGTAGTCCCAGCTACCCAAGAGGCTGAGGCAGGAGGATTGCTTGAGCCCCAGAGGTTGTGATGGTGGCGACCTATAGTTGTGTTACTGCACTCCAGCCTGGGCAACAGAGCCAGACTTTGTCTCTAAATTAATTAATTAATTTAATTTAATGGGAAGAAATGGCTGGGCACTGTGACTCATGCCTGTAATTTCAGCACATTGGGAGGCAGAGGCTGGAGGATCACTTGAGGCAAGGAATTCAAGACCAGACTGAGCAATACAGCAAGATCTCATCTCTACAAAAACATTAAAAAATTAAAAATTCACTAGGCACAATGGTGAATGCCTATAGTCATAGCTACTCAGGAGGCCAAGGTGGGAGGATTGCTCAAGAGGTTAAGGCTGCAGGTGAGCTGTGATTGCACCACTGCACTCCAGCCTGGGCAACAGAGAGAGAGATCCTGTCAAAAAAAAAAAAAAAAAAAACGGCAAGGAAAAAAAGCGGTGGGGGCGCGGAACTTCTCAGTATCCCTTCAATTTTCAGGAAAAATAAAAAGAGGTAATGAGAAAAAATAAGGAGAAAGCAATAGATAAGCAAAATGAAACAAAGGAAAAAAGATTTAAGACTGAAAAGGAAGTGGCGCGCAGTGGCTCACGCCTGTAATCCCAGTACCTTGGGAGGCCAAGGCAGGTGGATCACGAGGTCAGAAGTTCAAGGCCAACCTGGCCAAGATGGTGAAACCCTGTCCCTATTTAAAAAAAAAAAAAAAAAAAGGCCGGGTGCAGTGGCTCATGCCTATAATCCCAGCACTTTGGGAGGCCGAGGCAGGTGGATCACAAGGTCAAGAGATTGAGACCATCCTGGTCAACATGGTGAAATCCCATCTCTACGAAAAATAAAAAAATTAGCTGGGCATGGTGGCGCATGCCTGTACTCCCAGCTACTCGGGAGGCTAAGGCAGGAGAATTGCTTGAACCCAGGAGACAGAGGTTGCGGTGAGCTGAGATCGTGACATTGCACTCCAGCCTGGGTAACAAGAGCGAAACTCCGTCTCAAAAAAAAAAAAAAAAGACTGAAAAGGAAAATGAAAGAAAAGATACAGGCCTGGAAGACAGGCAGAGATAGGAGGGTTGGATGGAGTATTTGGCTGAACGGGACAACAGAGGTGGTGATGAGTCCCTGCAGTGCTGCAGAGTGGGAGAGAGGGGAACTGTGAAAGCTACTTCGAATCCTAAGAAACGTCAACAAATCCATCCTATTCCTTAGCATTCCGTTTCAGCCACCTAAGGCAGTCAGCCTCCCCACTGCTATTCAGCCTGCGTGGCCCAGGGCCAGGAAGCGCGTTCCTTCGCAGTTCTGGGTACAGATTCCCTGTACACATGAGTGTCTCCCTCCCTGTGACTCAGCTGCTGTCCTTTCCTCTCCTTCCCCAGGGCCTGACCGGGAGCCTGCATGACGATGATCAAGCAGAGCCCTGCAAGTTTCAACAGAAATGTCAACATCTCTTCACTGAAACCTCCCGGGTAGGTATGGTGTGACAGTCCAGGGCTTTCCCGGCCACACTGCAATCCTAACTTCAGGGTAAATCCATGTGCCCACTCCGCCACAGCATGGCAAAATCAATTCCAGTTGGATTAAAAAGTTACATGTTTTTAGCAAATGAAACTGTAAAAATGTATGTGACTCGGATAAAGTAAAAAAAAAAAAAAAAAAGAAAGAAAAAGAAAAAGTGAGTGTTGTGTTTTAAAGACAGAGAACAAATGGGTAAATATTATAGACCTGTCTAAATTGCTTAGTGCACACCATGAAATATTTTTTCAACCTCTGCCTCCAAATCTCCAAATTTTTGGCCCCTTCCTTACCCCTTGGGCTGAATGGACATTCTTTTAGTCACTTAGTTTTAGGAAGAACTTCATTCTGGTCATTAAGACTCCATCTCAGGTGTGAGAAGTTCAATAAGTGAAGGCAAAGATTAATTCTATGTTTATTCAAAGGCTTTTCCCCTCCACCTAAGGCCAGGCTCGTGGTCCCTGTTTTGGAAGGTGGGCTGTTTGCTCCTTCTGCATTTTACTCCTCTTCTCTCTCTCTCTGCAGTTTTTTTTTTTTTTCTTTTTTCTTTTTTTTCTTGAGAGAGTCTCACTCTGTTGCTCAGGTTGGAGTGCAGTGGCATGATCTCATCTCACTGCAACTTCTGCCTCCCAGGTTCAAACAATTCTCTGTCTTCAGCCACCTGAGTAGCTGGGATTACAGGTTCCTGCCACCACACCCAACTAATTTTTGTATTTTTAGTAGAGATGGGGTTTTGCCATGTTGGCCAGACTGGTCTCAAATTCCTGGCCTCAGGTGATCCACCCACCTCAGCCTCCCGAAGTGCTGGGATTACAGGCACGAGCCACCATGCCCAGCCCTCTCTCTGCTGTTTCTGACCCCTCTGGCAATGTAGGGAAGGGAGGGAAAAGGAATAGGGGAAAATGTGCTTTTATTTAAGTCATGCAGCTGTCCTGACAGTCAAGCCCTCTCTCTGGGAGGGTCCTCCTATGTGGGCTTAAGAGACCTTTGAGGGTCTCTCCATGGTACTATTGCCTGATGCACATTGGATCATCTCAGTCCCACTCCTAGGCTCCCACCTAGCCATCCCCATCACAGCCTGGGGGATGTGGGTGGGGCAGGGGGCTCCAAGTACCAGCCAGCCACCTTGGGCTGGGCACCAGCTAGATGGCCTGAGCCACCATCTGCTGCATTCACTTGGTCCACAGCACATCCTTCCCCTCCACATTCCAGATGGGGCGAACGTAGCTGCTGTCTCTGCTTTCTCTTCATCCTGCTGGGACGGGTTGCTCTAGCAAGACTTTTGTATCCAGATTTCTCTAGATGAAAAGGAGAGACCAGTTTCTATGTTCAATCAGACTCCTAATCCAGTGAGGGAGGGAGGGAGAGCACAGGGATGGGAAGTAGGGGCATGGAGATGGAGGGAAGATGGGGATTGGGAAGGGGACTGGTCCACCTCTCTCACAAACTTTCTCACTGTTCTGTGCCAGTGTCAGCACCAGGATGGGCCTTCAGACCCCGGCATCTCCACCAGCAGTGAGCAAAGCAGGGCACAGCAGCCTCCTGGTTTACAGGTAGGTCTTTTTTTCTCCCAGTGGCAAGCTTGGAATTGCCCCACACCACACTTTCCCTTTACATCTTTCCTGTGTTTGGGTCCCTTTAGTGGTCTGGTGAAGCTGTGGACTCCTTAGAATGATGTTTTTGGCCGGGCACAGTGGCTCATGCCTGTAATCTCAGCACATTAGGAGGCCGAGGTAGGCAGATCAACTGAGTTTGGGAGCTGTTTCTGACCAACATGGAGAAACCTCGTCTCTACTGAAAATACAGAATTAGCCGGACATGGTGGTGGGTGCCTGTAATCCCAGCTTCTCGGAGGTTGAGGCAGGAGAATCGCTTGAACCCAGGAGGGGGAGGTTGCGGTGAGCCAAGATTGTGCCACTGCACTCCAGCCTGGGCAACAAGAGCAAAACTCCATCGCAAAAATAAATAAATAAATAAATAAATGATATTTTCAATTACAAAATAAAATAAACAGGACTACAAAGGTTACCAATTATATTGAAATGCACTTATCACAATCATTTGAAAATGTGTACTCTAGTAATGATGCTTCCTCCTAAAAAATCTTTTTTTAAAAAAATCACTTTATTAGGATATAATTGACATACCAAAAGCTGTACATATTCAGGCCGGGCACGGTGGGCACACCTGTAATCCTAGCACTTTGGGAGGCCTAGGTGGGTGGATCACTTGAGGTCAGGAATTTGAGACCAGCCTGGACAACATGGTGAAACCCTGTCTCTACTAAAAATACAAAAAAAATTAGCCAGATACGGTGGTGCACGCCTGTAATCTCAGCTACTCAGGAGGCTGAGGCAGGAGAATCACTTGAACCCTGGAGGCAGAGGTTGCGGTGAGCCAAGATTGCTCTACCGCACTCCAGCCTGGACAGCAAGAGCAAAACTCCGTCTCAAAAAAAAAAAACAAAAAACAACTGTACATATCTAACGTATACAACTTAATGAGTTTGGATAAGTGCACCCCCATGAAACTATCACCACAATCCATGTCATAAACATACCATCACCACCAAAAGGTTCCCCCCACCCTCTGTATTTATGTGCATGGGTACACGTGATAGAGAGACAGAGGGATGAGAGACTTAACAGTTAAGATCTACACTCTTGGTAAATGCTCAAGTATGTAAGTTCTGTTCAATACAGACAGCATACTCTCCAGTTGCTCTCTAGAACTCATTCATCTTGTATAAGGGAAATGTTGTACCCTTTGACCAACAGCTCCTGTGTCCCCCTCCCCCAGCCCCTGGCAACCACCATTTCACTGTCTGCTTCTATGTGTTTGACTATTTTATATTCCTCATGAAAGTAAAATGATGTAGTGCTTGTCCTTCTCTGTCCGCTTTCTTTCACTTAGATGATGCTTTATTAAAACATTATAGGCCCGGCACGGTGGCTTAAGCCTGTAATCCCAGCACTTTGGGAGGCCAAGGAGGGTAGATCACAAGGTCAGGAGTTCAAGACCAGCCTGGTCCATACGGTGAAAACCCATCTCTACCAAAAGTGCAAAAAAAAATCAGCTGGGCATGGTGGCAGGCACTTGTAGTCCCAGCTACTCATGAAGCTGAGGCAGGAGAATCACTTGAACCCAGGAGGCAGGGGTTGCAGTGAGCCAAGATCCTGCCACTGCACTCCAGCCTGGGTGACTAAAAAACAAGGTCTAACAGTGATTTCTAACTGGTGATGAATATAAAGGTATTTTGAGATATCTGCCACAGCTGTTATGTCATATGAAAACACCCATGCGTTCTACTAGAGACAATTAGTTCTAGTTGTTGCTAGTACGACTGTAGTTTGTTGCCTATATGCGTAATTAGAGGAAATGCAGCATTTCAGCTAGAGGATGGCGAATATAAGGACGGAGTATTTTTCCCATTCATGTTCACAACTTGCTGAGGATGGATGAAGAGCCCTTGCCCTAGCCTGGGGACTGCCTCCTCCAGGGAATCCTCCCGCAGCCTTCCTGGCCTCTGCTTATGTAGGTCAGGAGGTGCAGGGGATGTGGCTGCAGGGCCGGTTTGGTGAGGTTTGCAGAATCACCTAGCAACTCCCCTAGGAGTGGAGAGACATACAGCCAATCCTTCTCAGCTTTGGGACAAGCAACTCTGAGATGACAGAACAAGTTCCCTAAATGGTCTGTTGCTGTGACTCCTGTTTACGCTTGATGTTCACAAAATACTCTGGAATTGATATGCAAGAAACTGCTAACAGTGATTACCTCTGGGAGTAGAGATGAAAATTGAGAGGAAAAGAAGGGAATTTCTTTTCCTGTTAAATTCCTTTGTACTGTCTTAAAAAATAATAACAAACATCTTGTTTATATGATGAAAAACAAGTTGTAAAGAAAACTTTAGATGTTTTTCCAAAGGAAACCATATGTGACTTTAACTGATTTGAGGCAAGTAGAAGGTTTGTAAGTATAAACGTAATGAAAGAAATGATGGTGGAAATTGATAAATTATACACAAAAAAAGATGCAAAACACAACAATGTCACAGACCAAAAATAACAAACTTAAGAAATATTTGCAACAAAAATTAAACAAAAAGGACCGGGCATGGTGGCTCACGCCTGTAATCCCAGCTCTTTGGGAGGCCAAGGTAGGTGAATCACCTGAAGTCAGGAGTTCGAGACTAGCCTGGCCAACATGGTGAAACCCCATCTCTACTAAAAATACAAAATTAGTGTGGTGGTACCTGCCTGTAATCCCAGCTACTCAGGAGGCTGAGACAGGAGAATCACTTGAAACCTGGAGGTGGAGGTTGCAGTGAGCCGAGATCGCATCATTGCACTCCAGTCCGGTTGACAACAGCGAAACTCTGTCTCAAAAAAATAAATAAATAAATAAAAATAAAAATAAAAATAAACAAAAGGACCTAATAGTCTTAAATTTTGAAGCAATATTGAAAAGCAGTAGCATGCTATAAATAGCTCTTCAGAGCTATTCAGTACTCTTCTTTCTGCCCTAATGCCACCATATCTACCTCCAGCGAAAAACTGAGCAGCAAGAGACAAAAAGCGAAAATCCTAAATACATAGGTCAAATCCCCAGAATCAGTGATGGCTGAGGCCACTTCCGCCCCTCTGTGGTTCTCAGTTCAGTCCGAGGTGCGTTACTGGCCACTGATGGTTCAAACCAGATGTAGTTTGGAGGATCCTCCACCAAAGCAGACAGACCCTAACTTCCACAGTGGAATTGAAATGACTTAACCTCAGACTCTCCATTCCAGGACGCACCTAAAGATAGGTGGTACCCTCAAAATAAGACAAAAAAATTTACTGAGGAATAAACTATGACACATATTTATACCTGGCCTCCTGCAGTAGCACTGGGAAACACATATGGGCTTTGGAGATCAGGTGAACTTGGATTAAAGTCTTGGCTCTGCCACCTTTTAGTAACAATGCAACTCCAGCAAGTCACTTATCTAAGTCGTAGTTTTCCCACTGAAATCCTTGCCTCACACCATATACACAAAAAGACTCCATAAGGTTTTCAAATAGAATGGTTAAATAAAACATTAAAAGTTTTAGAAATATAGGATAGTATCTTTACCACCTTGGAATAGGGAATGGTTTCTTAAGACCCAAAAAGGACAAATGTTTAAAAATGTAAATTGAATTACATGAAAGTTAAAAACTTCAACACAATAACAGACATTTTAGAAAAAAATTGAAAAAGACAAAAGCCTAAAAGAAGGTGTTTGCAACACGAAAAACAAAGCATTAATATACAAAACATACCAAAATTCTTTTAAATAAACTTTAAACAGAATACAATAGAAAAAATAAGCACATGATACATACAATAATTCACAGAAGAAACTGCTGTAGTCAACAAATAAATTCTCAAAAAAAATTGCCGCAGATAGTTTTATACACTATGATACCATTTATATAAATTTTAATTTTTTTAATTTTTTTATTTTTGAGAAAGAGTCTCACTGTGTCACCCAGGCTGGAGTCCAGTGGTGCAATCTTGGCTCACTGCAACCTCCACCTCCTGGGTTCAAGCAATTCTCCTTACTCAGCCTCCTGAGTAGCTGGGATTACAGGTACATGCCACCACGCCTGGCTAATTTTTTTATTTTTAGTAAAGACAGGGTTTCACCATATTGGTCAGGCTGTTCTTGAACTCCTGGCCTCGTGATCCACCTGCCTCAGTCTCCCAAAGTGCTGGAATTACAGGCATGAGCCACCTTGCCTGGCCATAAATATTCTTAAATACCCAAAGCAACACTAAATATTTACAGATGTATTTTTACCTAGTAAAAGCATAAAAAGGTGATTGATACACACTAAATTTCTAACGGAAAGGAAATTGGGAAGGAAACAGGAGAAGTGTTATTGTACTTTTCTATACTTAAAAAAATCTTTTCCAAAAATAACAGTACATGTGAAGTTACTAAGGAAAGTGTCGGACTTTTATTAGGTACTTATTAAATTATAGCTATCTTTGAAGTTATCTATCAAGAGCAGTTGCTAAAATGTATTTGGCTCCTGTGTTCCAACTACAACTGGTGGCTTCTCCTCATCCCACTCATGTGCTAATGGCAGGCTCTGTGCATCACAGAACAACATGGTATGAGCCATAAGCCTCGTGTTAAGCCAGTGCTTCTCAACCTGGAACAAAATGTCTCAGTCTGGAGACATGTTCGTTGTCACCGCTGGGGCAGAGGGCATTGCTACTAGAAGGTAGAGTGTGGAGGCCAGGGAAGCTGCTGAATGTCCTGTGATTCCCAGGACAGTCCCCACCACAAAGAACCATCTAGTCCAAATGTCAATAGTGCCGAGGCTGAGAAACCCAATGTAAGCCCATAGAAAACGACAGAAATAACCATTGGATTTAATCTAATATACTAAATTTGACCACTTTTCTAATGAGTCCTTTTTCTAAATTATCAGACAAGTGAAACCACATCTTTTTTCTAATCTTTCTTTCTAATATTGGACACTGGCTAGACTGGAGAGTGTGCGTGATAGAGTTGCTTCTCCCAAAACCACAGCCTCTGGTTTCTCTTCTCTGTATCCACAGCAGGAAGAATGGCATCTACTGGAAAGAGTATATACTCTACAATCCTTTTGTTTTGTTTTGTTTTTTGAGATGGAGTCTTGCTCTGTCACCTAGGCTGGAGTGCAGTGGACACGATCTTGGCTCACTGCAACCTACACCTCCCGGATTCAAGTGATTCTCCTGCCTCAGACTCCAGAGTAGCTGGGATTGCAGGCACACACTACCACACCTGGCTAATTATTGTATTTTTAGTAGAGATGGAGTTTCACCCTGTTGGTCAGGCTGGTATCAAGCTCCTGGCCTCAAATTCCTGACCTTGGCCTCACAAAGAAAATAGCAGTTTTAAGAACACTCAGAAATCTCCAAGACAACACAGAAAAGTAATTGAGAAATTTATCAGAGAAATGTAACAAGTGCGTACCACCATGCCTGGCTAATATTTATATTTTTAGTAGAGACGGGGTTTCACCATGTTGGCCAGGCTAGTCCCAAACTCCTGACCTCAAGTGATCCACCCACCTCAGCCTCTCGAAGTGCTGGGATTACAGGCATGAGTCATTGTGCCTGGCCTCTATAATCATTTTAATTGGGCAAAACATTACAGAATTTTTTTCAGTTGTGAGAAGTAATCAAGTTTGCATTCTAATTCAGTCTAACCCTGGCTATTTCTAAAGCTAAAGGAAGAACAACAAAGGTATTTCTTTTCAACCTCCCAAGAAATAGTTCAACTGATCCGTGGACCAGATGTCAAATTCACACCATTAAATCGCCTTCTCCATAGTCTTAAAGTTCAATTGGCCCAATTATGCATGAAGAGTCTACCAATCATGGTTACATTCAGCTTCATAGCAGAAAACTGCAAAAGACAAAGGCTTATATAAGATTAAATTTCGTTTCTCTCTCAGTTAAAAGAAACATAAAGATAAGCAGTATCCAGGGCTGGTTTGGTAGCTCCATGACATCATCATCCTCCGTTGTGTTCTCTGGGCCCCTCAGCCTCGTAGTTCCTGATGGCGGCTGAAGCTCCCTCAGAACATCCCTGTTTCCAAGTTCAAATCAGGAAGAAGAAGGGAAGGGCATGCCTCTACTCTTTTAAGGACACTTCCAGGCAGCTCCTTCCAACCCAACTACTTCTATCTCATTGGCCAGAATGTAATTACCTGGTCATACTCAACGGTTAAGGAAGCAGGGAGATACAGATTTCTAGCCTGGGCAGCAATGTGCCTGGGTAAAAATCAGGATTTATTTGCTAAACGAGAAGCAAAGAGTGGATTTTGGAAGGCAACTAGTAGTTTATGCTGTAGACCGCTCCTCTGGCAGATACACTCACGAATCCTCTTCTTCCCCTGGGTAGACCCCAGCATTTCTCATCCGGTTAGGGCATCTCACTCAGAGTCCAGAATCTCTAGGTGATGTGCAATCTTCTCGATCACGTCTGCAAATGCCTCCTCGTGGTCTGGTAGTTTGCAAACCAAAAAATGTTATCTGCATTTACATGCAATATAATTGCTGGCATAGGAGCAGAATAAGCAGACACACAGAAAAACTCACATTAGAAAAGCAGGGAAAGGCTGGGCATGGTGGCTCCTGCCTATAGTCCCAACACTTTGGGATTACTCAGATGACTTGAACCCAGGAGTTCAAGACCAGCTTGGGCAACAGAGTGAAAGTCTGTCTCTACAAAAAAAAAATTAGCCAGATGTGGTGACATGTGCCTGTAGTCCTAGGTATTTGGGAGGCTGAGGCAGAGGGTCGCTGAAGCACAGAGGGTACAAGTTGCAGTCAGCCAAGATTGTGCCATTGCACTTTAGCCCAGGTGACAGAAACAAAAAAAGAAAGAGAAAAAGAGAAAGAGAGAAAGAAAGAAAGAGAGAGAGAGAGAAAGAAAGAGAGAGAGAGAAAGAAAGAGAAAGAAAGAAAGAAAGAGAAAGAAAGAAAAAAAGAAAGAAAGAAAGAAGGAAAGAAAGAAAGAAAGAGAGAGAGAAAGAAAGAGAAAGAAGAAAGAAGGGAGGGAGAGAGGGAGAGAGGGAGGGAGGGAGGGGGAGAGAGAGAATGAAGAAAGAAAGAAAGAAAGAAAGAAAGAAAGAAAGAAAGAA